>NW_025336347.1:942472-1103500 GCF_004798865.1 Varanus komodoensis
GGCTTACAACACAATAAAATACATTGAAATACAATAGAACATAATAAATTACCACTAAATACAAAAATACAAAAAATACACTGAGATACAAACATAATAATATAAAATTAAAATTAACAGCATAAAATAAGTAAAGAATATAGGAGGAGAAAAGAGAAGGAAGAAGAAGTTGCCCTGGCCAGATCATATATTTTAACAATTAAAATGATGTTTAAATAAAAAGGTCTTTATATGTCATGTCCTTAGTTGTAATAAATATAATGGTTTATGAAGAGAACCATTAACTTTATTTAAATGAATTTAGCTCTTGACTTTTTAGTTTCATTGTAGCCTGATAGCTATGAACCCTACCTGGAGGATTATTCCAATAGAAGCTTCTTGCTATTTCCAGAAGCAAATAGCTGGTAGCTTAAGAGTTCTGACCCTGAACTATCTTCCTTTCTCTTTCTTCTCAAGCTACATTAGTGTTTTTTTTTTTTTGGGGGGGGGGTGCATTCTGTCCTCCTGTGGCAATTGAAGTTAGTTGCCCTCCTTCTTCCTTGCTGTATGATTTCTGCCCACTCCTTGTCCACTTTGAAATGAGCAATCCTTTCCTTTCACTCAAATTGCTCATTTGATGTATAGCAGAAGCCACTGCTTTGTACTTCCACACCTGAACAGTCACAGCATATGGTTGCTGTTGCTAAATAACTGTAGAAGTTATTGTCACGTACAGGTGTGAAACAGGAAAATATTAATGGAAATCAGACATGATTCAAAGAAATGCCATGAAGGGGTTGTTGAACTACCCCTTCAGCATTTTTTGTAGCTTCTTTTTTCCATAGTTGTTGATCAGTCGCAAAGTCGTGCCTGACTCTTCGTGACCCCATGGACAACATTCCTCCACACTCTCCTGTCCTCCACCATCCCCCAGAATATACCCAATCCCACACCCACCTCCCCAGAGACCCCATCCAGCCACCTCATCCTCTGCCATCCCCTTCTCCTTTTGCCTTCAGTCATTCCCAGCATCAGGGTCTTTTCCAATGAGTCCTTTTTCTCATTGGGTGGCCAAAGTATTGGAGCTTCAGCTTTAGTACCTGACCTTCTAAACAAGATTCAGGGTTGATTTCCTTTAGGATTGACTGATTTGATCTCTTTGCAGTCCAAGGGATTCTTGGGAGTCTTCTCCAACACCACAATTCAAATTTTGCATTACCTGTTTGAAATATAGGGAAACTTTCCCTTAGCGATGGTCAATATATGTATATAGCAAGATGAAAACAAACACACACCTTACTACAAACATACAAACTTTATTAAATCGATTCTAATAGAGAGCCAGTATGGTGTGCTGGTTAGAGTGTCGGAATGAAGACCTGGATCCCACTCAGCCATGAAGCTCAGTGGGTGACTTTGGACCAGCCACTGACTCTCAGCCTAACCTACCTCACAGGGCTGTTGTGAGGAGGAGGATCTGATATGTCAGTTTGGTTTTCTTGTGAGAAGAAAAAAGGCAGGAGATAAATGTAATAATTAATAATAAAATGAATAGATAATACAGTGACACAAAAGTTGAAATCATTTTACAAATGTGCTATTGGGCATATTGCTTAAAATAGATACATATAATAACTGGTACCCCAGCAGTTTTAGGCTGCAATTTTAAAAACTGGTGTGCCCTACAGGTGATCAAGGGCTTTCAGTGCTAACATAGCTTTGCTATTTCTGTCCCACCCCACCATTTCAGGTCTGTTTTGAGTAGCCAGGCCCCTCCACAGCAGCCATTATGCAACTAGCCACATCTGCCGTGGCAGCCATTTTGTGGTGGTGCCCCCTGGAGTTCCCAACTGTACCCATGGGTCTAAAAAGGCTGCAGAACCCCATCCTAGAGAATATTGCATCCTCAGCCACATTTGGATGAATAGTCTGATGTAGTACACTTGCTTTGCAGGAAAAACAATGTATATGAATTCATTTCCGAGCATCAGTTAAACTTTCCAAGAGAACAGCTCAATAAAGCTGTAGGAGAGAACATATTTAAAGATGAGAACGCTTTGGTAAGTATAATGCAGCACCTCAGGGCAGGACTTGCTTCCTCTGTGTGATGCCTCCAAGCCCAGCTGAACTGCTTAACACCGTAATTCATTTATCTTGCACAGCTTCTTAGTTTCATGCTGTTTTAATAGAAATGTACTCAGACACCCCCTCTGATGTCAGGCCTCCTACATAGATTGCAGCCATGGATTGCTCACCAGCTACTAGAGGTAGCATTTACTGTTGCAGCAAGGTACAAATAGGCACTAAGTATTTGCTCAGCGTATTTGCTCCCTGTAGATAATATTAATGCAATACCTCTAGCCTGACTCTTGCCAACGTTCTGGTGATGCCATATTTCACTTGTATGTTTCTGTTCCTCTTGCTAGTAGAGAGAGATCTGAAAATATAATGGCAATATTCTATACAGAAGTCTCAGTCTTCAGAAAAACAAAGATCTGCTTCTATACACTCATCGGTTATGATTTTGATGTCTCAGTTTTGAGAGGAGCTGCTGATGATTCAATGCTTTCCTTATTGGTAGCAACGTTTCCAGAATTACAAACTAAATGCTCTAAGAGAAGTCGTTTCATATCTGCCATGCTCATATAATTTCTATTCAGCTTATGTAAATTACACAGAACTGGAACATGCAGCTTCACTTTGGCTCTTCAGTTCCTGATGTGCTGCACCTCTAGCTTTTGATGCTGAACAAATCCCCTTGAACTGATAAAAGTGATGGACAGGCTTCAGCGGCAGAAGGGACTCTATTAACAGCCTGCTTGTTCCAAGCTGACCTTGCTGGACCGTGGCTTATGCATGGCGCACACTCTTCCTGAGGCAGATTAAGGAACGCTACCATTGCTTTATCGGATGTGCCGAGTGTGTTTGAGCAGGGCTGGATGGTAGGGCTTGATCTGTTGGGAGAGGGAAGACAGTGAGTGGAAGTGACTCTGTGGAAGAGAACGGATTGCCTTTAAAGCTCTTCTTAATTTCAGGTGTATCCCCTTCTTGACTTCCCTTGTCCAGAGATCTCCCTGGCATCGCAAAGAGCTATTGCAGAGCATAATGCCACATTCAGAAGCACATCGCGCATACTACAGCAGGTTTACTCATTTTGCATTTGTTTATTTTCTTTATGTAAAGCTTTTAATCCCACTAGGAGTTCTGAGACCATAACTAATTATTAGAGAACTCGATCTATTGAAATAAGTTATAGTTGATCCATCATCTGTCTTTTACACGTTTGACTGAGTTTTATTTATCAATACTTTTGTGCAGCAGAAAAATCTATCTACATAGCTTTGAGAAAAGGTTTAGTGGAGCCCTGGGAGTAAGGTGTTGGGGAGTAACCTGGGAGGATGTGGTGGGGGAAAGACAGAGGTCTGAGGAGACTGAAAGTCAAACAAGATGTGATTTCGGATCTGTGATCCTGGTTCTCCCTATGAACAGTTGTTTTACTTGAAAGCTGGTTATTCAATCAGGGAAGCAACACTGTGTTAGGGAGAGATCTTTTCTCTGCATTATTTTTTATTAGAAATATCACTTTCCTCAAGCTGCTATCTGTGAAACACAGAAGACAGGCAAAGACTTCTTTAAAAATGACTCTCAGTGGGCTCTTGCTGAATAACCAACTCCAGCTGTAGCTGACAAATCTATCAATTAATCTGATTGAAGACTGCAGAAACAGGTAGCAGAGCACAAAAAGTTAGGACTAGAATAACACAGGAACATAAGGACTTAAGAGCCATGCTGAATTAGACCAAGGGTCTATGCAGTACAGCGTTCTGTTCACCCCATGGGAAGCCAGCTTTCCAAGGGATCCCATAAGCAGATCTGAACCCAAGAGCACCGTCAGGCCCAAATTCCCCAGCAATGATATTCACAGCTATACTGCCTAAAATACTGGAGGTAGCATATGGCCCATTGAGACTAGCCACCCAGAGCCCTTTCCTTCATAAATGTGTCCAATCCCCTTTTAAAGCCATCCAACTTGATGGCCATCATTAAATCTCATGGAACTGAATTCCATAGATGTACTTGACCTCTGCCTCCTGTCAATCCACGGAAAGATGCTGGGTCTCCTAACATTATGGGGAAAGGAAGAAAAATGTCTCTCTCTCCATGCTGCTTTAATCCCTTGCAGCTCTTCCCTGAGTAGATAAGTTCAGGTAAAGCTACCTTTTCTGTATCCACTACTGTGAAGGGAGATGAACAAATTCATTCAGCTCCACTGCAATATCTTTGTTTAGTATTCCTTTAACTCCATTATTATCATCAGTCCAATGGCCTCTCTAGCTGGCTTGTTGCTTCGGATATGTTTTAAGAATCCTTTGTTGTTAACATGGTTGGAAGCTGCCCCGAGGCTTATGCGAATGGGACGGCGTACAAAAATTCCAAATAAATAAATAAAAATAAAATAAACATTGTTAGCAATATGCTCTTAAAAACACCCTGCATCTTGGAGAGGGCAAAAAAGTGTGTGCCTGGAGGTGGGTAGGGGAGCAGGCCGGGGCTGAGGGCTGGTACCAGTTACTGTTGGCAGCCCTGCTGCCTTTCCCTGGCACTTTATCTAGATGTCCAAAACTGGCATTCCTGATGAAATACATGTGAGGCATGGCACTGGCAGGTGGCACACTCTGTTCCCTTCACAGGAAACTTGCAAGCCCCCAAGTCCACGTTACCTTACAATTCTCTTTAGACTACACCTTTCATGCTGAGGCTTCTCCGGCTTGTACAACACATTTGGGGGCAGGAGATGAAAATCTGAGCTTTGAAAGTTTCAATCCTAGACCAACGTTGTTGAGGAAAACGTTCAACTGAAGTCTGTGGCATCTGTTCCTGAAATGCTGTGGAAACCCACCATGGATTCAGATGAGTGTGGACTTTTGGCCATCTGACTTCCAGGTTCTGCAGTGCACCTCTTTCCACAAGTCATGCAGAACCGTCAGCCTTTTTCACTTTTTCAGAAGGATTTGCATGAATGCGCCCTTGTGCTAACACACACTCATGCAAGCAGAACAAGATTCTCATACAGATCTTTAGTTGCATCCACGAGCAGCTAATGGATCCAAGGTCCCTGACAATCTATGATACACGGATAGAAGGGATTTGACCAAATCTGTAGCTCCAACATTCTGAGTAAGGCTTTGTGGATTCTTGATCCACTTGTTTCACTCTGTCATCCAAAGGCTAAGAAGAAAAGGTACTGATTGCAACCTGCATGCTTACCTTGCCTGCAAATGCGTCCTGCATTTGCTGTAGGAACCCATTAAAAGAAGACATGCAACTAGTGCGTGCCGATATAGTAACTGACAATCACAATATAGAATTATGGCACGCTGAGTCTTTTTGCTTTTGCAGCTTTCTTTGTTTGTTTGTTTGTACATTGTGCCCAAAGGTAATGTTTATTGCAGGGAAATGCAGTGAAACAGAGTTTTCAGGTGTACATTCATTCTGTGGTTAATACAGGGGATCTGCTCACATCAAAGATGGCATAAATAAAAGCAAAGAGCTTTAAAACAGCCTCTGACACCAACCTCTTCAAGTCAGCGGTATTCTGCCTCTTCAACACATTGCATTTCGTGTGTGTGTGTGTGTGTGGTGGGGTTCAATGTAATATTTTTAAAACAGAAAATCAAACCAGAGGGAATGCTGGCTGCTAATCACCCCATCCATCTCCCCACTGCAGACCTCTGTCACTGGATTTGATCAGATGCCACCAATTTGGCTTGTCTCCTAAATGCCACCCAGGCAGTTCTCTCAGTGTACCCAACTCTAAGCCTGTCCACACTCGCCAAAGTCTTTCTTTCAGAGACTAATACAGCCATTGTAATCAGTCCATGCCCTTATTAAGAATACTACAAGGCTGTAACAAAATGCCAACATGGCTTGTTTCCTTGGCTTGGTCCCTCCAACCGAGACACAGGCTTGTGGAGGCTGCAGTCCTGTAAGCACGCTTCCTTGGAAGCAAGTCTCCTTGCTTCGGAGTAGCCACGTGCAGGGTCATGCTCTGAAGACGCCTGCACTGTAGCACTTTCCCAGGTGGACACAGAAAGCTGCCACACAGTAAGACAGACCAGCACTGGTCCCCCTAGCTGAACCTACTCCGTCTAGTACTCTGTCAGTTGTGAATAGGTAGCCCAGTCCAGTGCAGTGAGTTCACCCCAGGGAAGGAAATGCCCTCCCCTCAAAATTGGTAAAGGGTCCTGCAATGGGGCGCCTGCCATTCCAGAATTGTTTGGGGTTGGAGGCAGCAGCAGGGAAGAGTCACATGGTGGGCTCATTGCACCTGGTGCCATCATGCCCACATCCATACAGCCTCCCGCCTGGTGCTCCTCCCTGAGCTGAGTGAGACGATGCTGCCGTGGGGATGCGCAAGGGAGCTTTTGCACACACTGCAACACACGCTCCCACACACAAGAATCCCGGCAACAAAACCTGTGTTCGTGGGGGCGGGGCGGGGCGGGGCTGGACCCAACTCCTTGTTTTGTTGTCATGAAAACACTCTCGCAGGGGTCAGGGGCATGGCCATCCAAGGGCACTGGCAGTCATCCTTAGCTGCTGGCTAGCGACTGAGGAAAGCCAAGCTGAGAGCAACATTGACGCTGTTCCGATGAGATCCGTGCAGGCCTGCACGGCTGCTCTGAGGCTCAGCCACTTCCAGGTGTATCAGTCGGGTAGCTCTCCCACTGTCCTTTCAGGCTAGACCTTTGCATCTCTCGTCCTGAGGCAAAGCAGAGGAAAAGCAACTTTATATTCCTTCTGATCATGCTATTTCAGACATGGGAATTAAATGGTTTTATGCCAATGCGCGCGCGCGCGCACAAACACACACACACACACACACACACACACACACACACACACACACACTGTGCTCTCTCTCTCTGGATGTGTTCACACAACATGATAAGCAATCCTGAGTACTTAGCGTGGTTCACGGTTTTTTACCATGACCTGCCTGACAGACAATCAGTCAAGTGTTCTCTAGTTTATTATGGTTTCCACCCTCTCCCCTCAGTTCTCCCACTGTTGGCATGTATTCAATCAGCCATTGTGCCCAAAGTTCAGCTCCAAGGTGCATCATGCCCTATGTCGCCTGTGTTTTCCTCATTGGTCCACAATCTATTCATGTATGAATTTTTTGTATTTTATATGCAATTTTAATGATCGTAAGCCGCCCTGAGGCTCATGCAATGGGGCGGCATATAAGTTGTTTAAATAAACAAATAAAAATAAATAGAGGCTGGATGGCTGGAATGGCTCCCGCAGTTGCCACTCTTTCTAGAGGACTCTGTGGTAGGTGCAGACCAGGACCACGGAAACTATGATTCCCGGATTCAGGTAACATTGCAAGGTGCAGTGCTACAAAGAAAATACAGAAAAATCTATTGTTTCTTATTGTGCTTTCTAAAGGTCAAACTTAGCATGGAGAATTAACACAACTGAGTTCACACAACACAACTGATCAACAGTGCTACAAAACTAACATGGCTTGTGTTGTCAGAACCCAGCCTCTCTCTATGCATATATCCTTAATTGCTTGCACTGTATGCACAAAGGAGTGGGAAAAACACGACATATTTGTGCTTTGGCAACAAGGAGACTGGTTTTGCTCAAATACCATGGTTCTTTTCTATGGGAAAATAAGTGCACTGCAAAGAAGCCATAATATATGATATTTCATATTGTTTTGTTTCCCCCCCTCAGCGACAGACCATTGAGCTCATTCCTGTCACTGAAGTACACTACCAGTACTCAGAGAAGACATACCTTTATTACATCTACGGCATAGAGAACAAGGTCCATGCCCTCGATTACCCTGAAAGGTACTGCTGCGGCTGCACCATCATCTGACATCGGAATGCTTTGCCCGCAGGACCTCATGAGCTATTGCTCTGGCTGAATTGTCCACACAGGAGAGCAGCTGATTTGCCTTTAGCACCGGGAAGAACAAAGTGTAACCTTTTGTTGTCTTGTCTGTCCAGAGTAGGCACCAGACAACACATTAGTGGCAACCTCCCACATAACCTTATTCTGGCTACAGTTTCTGCTATTATTAGTACTGGACTTCTTTAGATTTAAGCAGCTATAAAGCACTGTCTAGAAAGAATGACTTTAAGGGGAGAAGAAGTGAAGGAAACAGGAAAAATTGCAGAAAGTCCTGGAGCAACGTCCATGGAAAATACTTCAATGGAATGCAATGGAATGATATTTATTTAAAATGTAGTTTGTTTGAAATCATTGCAAGGTAGGGATGGATGAATCTGGCAGTTTTGGCTTCTTCTGGTTTCAGATTTTTCCAATTTTAAGTTTGGTTTGGCTTAAACTTTCAGAATTTCTGGTCTCACGTTTGGTTCATTTCCAACTTAGTTTTCTTTCTTAAAGCTTGCATGTACATTCATATGCCTTTTTGTGCACTATTTCCTTGATATGTGCAGGTTTTCTATGCATTTTTACTTAATAGGTTTTTAAACCAGAACACAATGCTTATTTGAACGTTACTTTCTTGACTCTCTGCATTTTTGTATACTTTTTTATCTGGAGAATTCCATTACAAACATTAGAAAAGTGTTGACTGTTCAAGTATAACTGAGTTTCAGTTCACGGACTAGTCCAAAAATGTAAAATTAGGGAAGCCATTTCTCCCATTCCCTAGAGGAAGGTTATTCAGGCTTGCGCAGAGCCTCTTTAAATATATAATATAAATATAAATATATAAACAAAATCATAGGATGCTCTTTGAAGATGTACACATATACTATTGTGCTGAACTGTATGCTGGACTTTAAAATGGTTCATGGTAGTGGTGTGTATGATGTTGGGTACAAGATATTTTATATGAAAATAATAATTATACATAGCAACTGTTTCTTTGTCTTTGATTTCCTTTTTCTATAGGGCAGGGCTAGGTATCCTTTTTGGGCCATGAGCAGATTTGGCAATTTGAGAAACTGTTCCAGGCAGCACCAAAAATGGTTCGTAGGAAGGGCAGGATAAAGCCATGCAGCAAGCCCAAAAGACCGAAAACAAGGCAACAGTAGGAAGTGAACTTTAAAAGTCCCTTTGAGCCTACAGGTTTCAGTGTCAACAAATACCTATTTCACAGCAAAGCCAGCTGCTGGGAGGAAAAAGTGTTAATTAAAATAAGGAAGGGAAAGGGCACTTTAAGAGGTGCTGAGAAAGGGGCCCGGGACACCAGACTGCTTACTTATTCTGCTTTGGAATGAGCGCAGGAGACAGAAGCGGGTCATCATGAGATCTGCGTGCATATAGAGTCCAAATGGTTCTATGGGAACGGGAAGTGGGCAAATTTCATACTAGCATGTTCTAGTGGGTTGCCGTGTGGCCAGATGACTCTAGGAAACCCATGTTCAGGTCCTGTTTCCATGTGCAAACATATTTATTCACAAAACAGTTTCTCCTTAGGAAACATATAATCACGTGAGCCATTTCTTCAGAACAGGTGCGATCACTGAAACTAACTTCTTCCATGTCTCTTCCCCATGTTTTGACTAGTCATGTTCTGTATCACAAAACTACCATAAAACTTTCATATTTGTAATTTTTATTTATTTATTTATTCAATTTATATCCTGCCTTTTTCCTACAAAGGGCTCAAGGCAGCTTACATCATTCTCCTCCTCCGTCTTATCCCCACAACAACAACCCTGTGAGGTAGGTTGGGCTGAGAGCCTGTGACTGGCCCAAAGTCACCCAGTTGGCTCCATGGCTGAGCGGGGACTAGAACCCAGATCGTCTGAGTCCCAGTCCCATGCTCTTAACCTCTATACCACACTGGAAACTGCCTTATCTTGCTTGCCAGTGTTATTTCAAGCCCCTCCATTTATGAGATATCTATATCTATAATTATTAATATAGGGTTATATAAATTATATAGGAAAATAAATGATGGGGATGTTTAGTGCTTTGCATCTTGCATTTGCTTCTGTTGAATATATATACAACAGAAGCATAAAGCAACTTTAGGAAAAGGCCTGGGGCAGGGAGGAAACCACAAACCACCCATCCCATTGCAGATGAAGTGAACTGGGATGACGCCGTGTGCTGTTGGGGGCTGGAGGGCAGGTGGACAGGATAAGACGGAAATCTTGCCGGGAGAGGAAATGGGCTGGAATCCTGAACTCTCCAAACTGCGAAACTTTGTTGCACTTCTGGGGTGCTTTCCCTGTATTTCTCACTAAGCAACAGACAGTATTTCACGGAAATGCACTTTGGCTTCTTATGCGGCTCATTTGCTGTTAGTATTTCCAAGAAAGAGCCAGGCGCATTCCTTTTAAAGTTTGACCACTAGAGGGAGGCAGTGGCCAAAAAATCCATGCCTTTATGTTTGGTAGGAAAAACACCAGTGACAGCGCTGGCTTTGCAGAAGGTCTGTTTGCCAGCATATATATTTGCCAGCATATATATCCGGAGTGTTCACTGGCTTACATTATGTTGGAAGTCAAGCAACTGCACATATAACCTATTTATGCCATTCTTTCTCATGCATTTGTCCTGGTGGTTGGGATGTCCACAACATGCGGAAACACTTTCAAGAATCCATGAGGATTATGGCATATACCATGTTGCAAAGCCACATTTGATTTTAAATTAAGTGGAGCTTTTCAGGAAGACTTCAATCCTGGACTGATACACGCAGAGTTCCCTTGGTGTTTCCATTTCTAAAACCAGGGGATGAGTTTTTGAAAAGGATCCCTCTCACGTGAAAAGCTGTGCAAAGGAAAATTGCTCAGATGGACTGGGTGAACTTTGCAATAGCTTCCAACACTTCACAGATGGGAAGAGACTCCAGCTTGTCAGCCTCTTATTCTCATATCTCCTACCGACAGTGGTTTTCGACCTTTCCACAGCTGAGAACTGGCAAAAACAGGAAAAGCACCTTGGGGACTGTTGAGGCAGAAGCAAAAAGCACCATACACATAGCACAGTACTCTATGGATAAGTTTCCAAACACAATACAAAAGAAAAAAAAAGAAGAAAAAGAAGGAAAAAAAATCTCCCAAACAGCCAGAAACTGAGCAACAAAAATGCCAACAAAGAACAAAATACCAAAACGGGTGCAGTGTGGCTTTCAGCCGGCTCCCATTAAGCTGTCTCTCCCCTGCCTGCCCCCGCTCCCCCCAGCGGCACTGGCGCACTCCCTACAAGCCGGGCCTACCAAGGAAGAGGAGGTGCAGCACAGCCAGCCTCCATGTTGGTCCCTGGCACGCGGGATGCAGCTGTCCCGTGGACCAGCAGAAAATCTCCTGCAAAGTAGTGCCCGCCTGCAGCCTGTTGGTCTAAAGCCGCTGCTCTGCATCATCCTTCTTCCACTCATGCAGCACGGCGAAGGCCCGACTTTGCCTGCCGCCTTCCCTTGGAAAGGGCCATTTTGTCCTCTTGGAGGGAGGCCTAGTTGGCTCCTGAAGAGGCATCCAGAGAGGTTCTCTCTGCACCAGGTGGGAAGGGGCTGCGGTGGAGGCTTGGCCTCTGAAGTCTCCCCTGGAGTGATGGTTAATCTGACGGCCCCAGGCAGCAACAGGAAGCCACTGGATTGCACCCGAACTTGCTTTTGCACCTTAACTTGCTCTTTTCAATCCAACCACATTTGAGCTTAGTATCTTTCATAGGACATCTGAATCTCACTAATTAATCTTTATCAGATGCCAGCATACCATGGTCTTAATCAAAGCTTACTCAGAAGAACACTTACTACCAAATAATTGTTCGTAAGATTGCAGCCTTAGTCACTAGGGGCATTGAAAGCCCCTAGTTGCCAGAACATTGCAAGACTCCAAGCACAAAGTGTACGTCTGTTTTCCTAAAAGGAATAGGATTAAAACCTGGCTTCACAGTTTAACTATATTTTGATGCAGGGAATCTAAAACCATGGTTGCTTTGGCAGATAACAATGGCTTTGGAGTACATTGATTTTCAGAGACAGCATCTGATGGCTATTATTATTTAGCAAACCAGAACATTACACAGCCACTTTAAAGAGCCTTTGTAGCAAGGGAGAAGAATAAATCGACCCAAAGCACACACTTGACTAGTTCAGGGTTTTCCCTAGTCATCCGTATGAGGGGTGGGCAAATGCACAGCTGAGGGCTCCAGCAGGCCCTGCTGCAGCCTTTAATGGAGCAGCAGAGGCCGTTGCAAAATGGGACTGTGCTGTTTTAGTGGGGGAACAAGGCCCCTGGGCAGCGCAGGCCTTGCTTCGAAGCAGAACTGTGTTCCCACGAGGGCAATACACTCTGGAATTCTCTTGGAAGCTCCCGCACATCTTGCACCCAGCTAAATCCACATAAGTTTTGCTGCCAACACTGCAACTCTGTAAAACCGGAATAGTCAATGATTCTAGATGTGTTTGAATTGTGAAGAAGATGCATTGTGATATAGTTGATATTTAAAGAAAGCCCTATGGTTATAAGTGCAAGGCAGGCGTAGCTGGATTGAAAATCAACACTAAGTTTTGTATCTTTCAATCCATGTTTCAGCAGAACTAAGAATCACTGGATTATTTACTCTGGTGTAAATATCCATGGTCCTAATTTAAATCAAGATTATGGGGCTCTGGGAGGGGTAATTTAAGATTCTGCTCCTATTTTAATCCCAAAATTTCCCCAGTCACCATGGGAGATGTTTAAAATAAAGAAGCTCTCCAGTGATGCCAATATTATATTTTTCTTTTTCACTCCTCCATGCTGAGATGTGCATGGAATTTAGGAATGGAAATAGGCGGGCCCAAGTTTGCACACCTCCCTCCTGGAGCATCAGGTTCCAATCTGAGCTGAGGCTGTGTGCTCCCACTTTAAGCTAAAGCAAATCACTTGGCATTTAGATTGGCCCCCAGAAGCTATACAGGAAGGGAGAAGAACATGCAGCAGGTAGAGAAGCGTCTCCTGCAATGGCTTCTAGCAGGGATGCTGCAACGTTCAGGCAGTGACCCCTAGTGGGGGAACTGTGCTGCTGCACTCACACCGGAATCCTCCCATTTTCTTCCGAAAAACCCTGGAGTGTGCAGTAGTAAATATCCCAAAGATTTGCAGGCCTCTGAAACAGGTCAGAAGGCAACAAACCTTCACTGGAAATGGAAGGCGCAGCCCAACACATCAGCCTGGGGGAGGTAGATGTAAAAGGAAGTGATTGTTATGGCTACGGTTCTGCTCTTTTGGATGGTTTCTGCTGCTCTTGTGCCACTGCTGCTGAATGGGCTCCAAACCTAATGGGGTTCCTGACAAAAGGAAAGTGTGCCCAGTCAGGGGCATGTGTAGGGAACGACCTGACCCCCTCTGAGCCTGGGGCTCGGGACTCGTGCAGCAGCTCTACCCAGTCATTCGTCCACCAGTGGCCCGAATCGTTTTCCCTGTAGAGACCTGTGATTAACCTGGGTTTGCCTTCTGAGGGATAAGGCAGCTTCAGATGACTCATCAAAAAAGAGGAATTGCATCCTCGAAAAAGGACAGGAAAAGGATTTGTAGACATTTTGCACATGCTAATCATATATCTATACAAATTTAAGATACTTATAATATGAATAGACATTCAAGAAATCACTCCACGGTGTAGAAGATCCTGAGTCAGTGTCCAGACTACATGCTTGCTTGGGTGCTGATGGGTGGTAGTTGTTACAGTTGTTTATCCTTAAACCAGAATTGGACAGGAGAGGCCATCAAATAGAGGATGCCTTCAAACTGAGGACTCCCCTCTCTAAAAGAGGACACAAGGCCTCTCTAGATTCAGAGGCCTTATCCTGGTAGGGAGTTTATGTCTAAAGAGGGCTCTAGGACAATTAGGAGAGCTCAAGGGGTGTAGACTTGGCATTCCAGTCATGGGCTATCGCAACTGCCCACCCATAAGTAGTACTTAGGTCCTCAAGTGGGTGGTAGGTATTTCTTATCCCAAGAAATAGCAGCTTCCAATGAAGGTAAATTCTTACTACCCACATGCCGAGACCCTGATAATTATTCCAGCTCCATGAGAGGCTGCTCTTTGCATTTATTAAAACTTCACCTTGCATGTTCTATGCAAAGAAGCATTTGCTAGCACTGCAGCCAGTAACATGCCTTGCTAGGCTTCCTAGTCTTCTACAACTTGGGAGAAATCAAGCAAATGCGGTACCATGTGAAAAGGATGAAGAGCGTGACGTGCAGAGATGGCTGTGAGGCTGTGGAAAAAAGATTACAACTTAGAACCAGCTAAGTTCTCTCCTGGTGCTGTCCACACGTGTTAGACTACAGGTCCCATCATTCCCATCCAGCATGGCCTCTTTTCCAGAATCAGGAGGGGCCACTACAATTCACCCAGAAACTCCAAAAGAGGGGCAATATTTAGATAGACTATATGCAAAGACAACAAATGCATCTTGAATACCTGATCAAGTCAGTTCTAATACCAATTTCAGGAATACTGTTTAACTGTTCCAATTAAGAATCTTAGCTCCACCTCCTATTACCCAATTTTGCATGCCAGACTGCTTCTTTTTCCAAGCATGTCTCCTTCACTATTAAATCTTTTTTAAAACACTCCTTTAAACATGTAAAATGTGATTTCCTTCAGTAAACAATGATAAATTCATTGCCACAGCTGCACTTCTAGTGCATGTGGTCCTCTGTCACCTCCAGTGAAAGTACATTTATCAGTAGAAGACAGGAAGTCAATAATTTTTTCTTAGGGCATTTCGACTGCCTTGCTGATGGACACTCGTTCCAGCCTCTCTTGTAGATCACAGGCAGAAAAATAACGTTAAGATCTAAGAAAATTCTTTTTGGAGGTGGAGAAAGGATCCAAAGTTTCATTTTTGTTTTACATCTGATTTCCCCGGGGACTGTAGGAATTAATAATTTGGAGACCTCAAGGTTTTGCATGTGTGTGCACGTGTGTGCCATATAGTGTATGTGTGTACGCACACACTCATGCACACACACACACACACACACACTCAAGCTTGTACATTTCCTCTTGTGTTAATACAGAACAGGCTGAATAATAGTAATTTTCTAGCAGACATGTGAAAGAATATAGTAAAAGCAACAACACTGCGAATGAAATGAGTTGCATGAAGACAAATGGGGTGTGAGAAGGGAATTTTTTCCCTCATCCACATTTTGTATTTTGCCTCCAGCTTTATTAATTGGAGAAAATGAACAAAAATCATAGCTACTCTACCTACATGCATAATGACTGTGAAAGAACAACAAAGCACCCGAATGCCAACTTGTGTGATTAATGCAAAACTGCTAATGTTGCTGTTACACAAACCGATTTTGACACAACTGCACCCTTACTAAGCAACATCCTACCTCCAGTTGGGTAGAAATGGACCCAGAACTAAGCTAAGAACAATTCCGCATCTTCTGCTGTGACAAAATGCAGACCAAAGTACAGCAGCACAAAACAACTCCAGTATATTGATTTAGCAAAGAACGAGCTCAGAGATTCTTCCCATACTGACCTCCAGACATAGCTCATTTTTGTGGAGAAAATTTCCCTGAGTTGGACTCTTCTTTTCTTTTCCAGAACTTGGTGGGTTCCCTCCCACTCTCAACTGTCCAGTAGTAAATACATTTAAGGATTTTTACATTTACAGTGTGGTTTACCCTGTCTGAAGACTGCCCTCAGTAATCTCGATTTCAAATCCCATTTTAGGACAGAACTTCTGCCTAAATTATTGCCATATTTGGCTTTTTGCTTTCAGAGATGTACATTTTCTTCCTTATGAAACAAAACATGGTTACATCATCCACAAAGCAGTTGATTCAGGAAAAAAACAACGGCACCGCATGACACATTGTTAGACAGAAACTGTACAGTAAACATCCTATTCATCGGAGCTGATAGACCTGCCTTGCACTATTTCTTATCAGATTTCCAACAAAACCCCCAAAACTACTGACAAAACATATTGTTTCTTTTACTTTTGCATACCACAAGGAATACGGAAGTTTTGAGGAGGAAATCTCTAGCATGGAGCAGCAGATTGAGAGTATCAAAAGTCTGTTCCTATACAAGCCAGAGTGTAGAATGAGTTGAGGAGACACCTTCTACTTTCAACCTTAGGCCAGGTCTGAAATGTGTCACAAGATCTGGCAACCATTTTCATCCAATGCGGCCATTTAAGTTTTGGTGTGGACCACACACCAACTGTATTTGTGTAAGAGAGCTGTTCTTGTTCCAAATTATAAACATGGTGGCTTCCTAGAAGCAAAGCAATAATACAACCTCCCCAGAACACATAACATTTCCAACATACGTATATACAAACCTACACAACCCAGAGGCTGTTAGACTTCTGGGCAAAGCCAGAGTCTATTCTCTCTTGCATTTCCAGGGAAACTGGGACTTGGAGTGGAGTGTTTTTGTTGGAAGGGAGGAAACAAGCTCCTTCTCTAGGGATGGAGGTGGCCAAGGCTGCTCTCCTTTTGCTAGGAACTACTTCCTCAAAGCAGAAAGTTCAGTTTCCCATTGGTGGTCATGGGTCCCCAATGTTGCACTAAACCATGCCAGGACACCCCCTTTTTCTAACCCTAACCCTACCCTGGTGCACACCCCTAACCCTAATATAGGGGTATATTTCCATGGATAATAATGCAATTTTGAAAAAGCCTTCTCTGATTACTTTTTCTGTGCATCTCATCATGTCTGCCCATTCTGAACACATTCCAAGCATCCAAACCATGCCAGGACACCTCCTTTTTCTAACCCTAACCCTACCCTGGTGCACACCCATAACCCTAATATAGGGGTATAGTTCCATGGATAATAATGCGATTTTGAAAAAGCCTTCTCTGATTACTTTTTCTGTGCATCTCATCATGTCTGCCCATTCTAAACACATTCCAACCATCCAAACCATGCCAGGACACCCCCTTTTTCTAACCCTAACCCTACCCTGGTGCACACCCCTAACCCTAATATAGGGGTATATTTCCATGGATAATAATGCAATTTTGAAAAAGCCTTCTCTGATTACTTTTTCTGCGCATCTCATCATGTCTGCCCATTCTGAACACATTCCAAGCATCCAAACCGTGCCAGGACACCCCCTTTTTCTAACCCTAACCCTACCCTGGTGCACACCCATAACCCTAAAATAGGGGTATAGTTCCAGGAATAATAATGTGATTTTGAAAAAGTCTTCACTTAGCAGCTTTCTCTGCGCAGCTCATCATGTCTGCCCATTCTAAACACATTCCAAACATCCAAACCATGCCAGGACACCTCCTTGTTCTAACCCTAACCCTACCCTGGTGCACACCCCTAACCCTAATATAGGGGTATATTTCCAGGAATAATAATGTGATTTTGAAAAAGTCTTCACTTAGCAGCTTTTTCTGCTTAGCAGCTTTTTAGATGTAGTATCATGATACTCCCAGCATTGCCCACACAGTTCTTTGGAAAAAAAATGGTGCCAGGTTCATCTTCCTGCTCTTGAACCTGTCACTGATCAGATATTCAGTGGGAAGAAAGCAAAATCAAAGCAAAGGGGAGGCAAAGGGGTAGAAAGCAGAAAAAAGTGAGGCTGTGAGTGGAGATAAACAGCAAGATGAAGAGATCAAGGCTAGCAGCTGGGAAGGGAGACAAAGGTGGTGGCGAGGGACTGAGGAAGGAGAGAAATAATTAGTAAAGAGGCTAGAGGAAAGAGAGTGAGGCTACAGGCTGGGAGTGGAAAGAGTGAGAGAACAAAAGGGAAAGGTTGTATGGTTGCAAGAAAACAGGGCAGGTTGCTGCTTCTTTCCGGCCTCCGACATCATAAGATCTACACTTTGAGTTGCGCATGAGCAGCTGAG
This sequence comes from Varanus komodoensis, assembly GCF_004798865.1. Lineage (NCBI taxonomy): Eukaryota > Metazoa > Chordata > Lepidosauria > Squamata > Varanidae > Varanus > Varanus komodoensis. The sequence goes on from NW_025336347.1 coordinate 960,283, forward strand.
TGTGACTGATGCCCCCATGACTCCCTTCTGAGGCCCGCAGAGGTGAGGAAGGCAGCTACAGAGACAAGGCTTTTTCCACTGTGGTTCCTGGCTTGGAAATTCCCTTCCCATTTGGCTGAACTCCTAATTGCTTTTGCTGTTGTGCTGGAATGATGCGTCTGTCTCTCCCCTGTGTGTGCAGGGCTGAGGCTGGTGTGGGGATCCTCCTTTGTGCACAAGAAGATGCATCTCATGACGGGCTGAGACATTCCCAAAGAATCCACTTTTCTGTTGGCTTGAAGGAGAGGATAGTTTCTTCTGCACAGTCACAAAAACCACCCCAAGGTCTTTAAAGTAAGACAGAGTTGGCAGGGTCCATCTAAGAACAACAAGGGGGGAAAGGCAGCCTCCTCCTCCTCTCCTCTCCTCTCCAAAAAGAATACTGGGAGATTAAAGGAAGTACATCAGTTACATTCTGGACATTTGCAGATATCAGCCCTTCCAAAACCAAATATAATCCTGCTAGATCCGCGCGGATGCGCACGCCCGCCCTGCAGGACGAGTTACGTGTGAACAAAGCCCTGGCAGCGATGAGGAAGAAGCAGAGGGAAAGAATGGAAGGGAGGAGTGCCTGGCGCTACTCCCAGCCCCGCTTTCTGCTCAGAGGCTTCCCCTGCCACTGCGACTTCCCTCCTCTGGGACTTAGGAAGCTGACCAACATGTGCCTTGTGGTGGGGGGCGGGGGGGGGGGAGAAGAAGGAAAGATGGGGAAAATTCAGTGGAAATGGCAAGGCTTCCAAGGCTCTTCCTTGTAAAGCCTCAATGGAAACAGAGGCACTTTACCAGCTGGGCTTCCCTTCTATACGAAAAGAGCTGTTTTATCAAAGGAAATACAAATTGCACGTGTTTTATCCTGTCTAAGATTTGCTGTATGATTCTACACATGAGAAGGGACTGGACTTCCAATATTAATAGTATATTGCTTGATATGGGATGACCACCAAGCACATGCAGACTTATAGAAGTGTTTATTACAATAATAATAATAACAACTATTCATTACATTTATATACTGCCTGTAGCCAAAGTTGTCTAGGAGTTTTGCAACATTAAGATTTCAGCCAGGCCCAACCCTGCTTAGCTTCCAAAATGAGGCAGGATCAATCTATATGGAAGCTGCATTTTGAGAAAACAAATTCTTTATCAAGAGGATTTCCTCCCATGCATTTTGGGAGACTTCTTGCTGGCAGTCTTGTGTTGCAGCTCAACTTGATCATCCTAACTGTTGGGTTTATATTCTTGGCTTGCTTCCCTCTATTTGGCCTGTTAGAGTAAAAATGGACGTCTGGGCTACATATGTTTTCTCAACTTATGTTTAACATATGGGTGAGGATGGGTCTACTCTTCACACAAGGAGAGAAGACCAAAATATGCCTCCCCCACTGTGCTTTACCTCATGCCTTGCTAGTTTTAAGCAATTTACAACCCCACCTGCTTGGACCAAACTTTGCTATCAAAATATTAGCCTTACTCCTGTGCTTGGCTCAGGCAGATTTCTTAGCACTAGAAACTAACTTACATTTGCAAAGTACATTTTATATGTTTTCTGTAGCAGTTATGAAATGAATTATGCTTTAGTTGAATGCCTTTGCTTCATTACTTTTGTTTTTAATACCAGCCTTTTTAGTTTCTCAGTAAAGATGGCATATTCTTTGGCATATAGGAAGTTTGTATTCTTTTCTCGCTGTAAAGAGACACAATAACAGGGAGATGATGTTTTTTACGGTGCCCTGCTATTACAAAGGGAAGCTTTGCCCTTATTGGCACAATTTCAAGTTTTAACAGGCTGCCTCAGTATTGTTCTGATAATAATTCACTTCAGCTTGCATTAGAAGGAGTTCCAAATGCTGGCAATGTGCCACAGCCCTCTGCAGGAGTCCAAGTAGAATACTTTGACTGAGAAGAGGAAGATCAGAGAGAGGCAGAAAGGGGCACTATTTGGGTGTCAGATCCAGGGCAGAGTAGCACAAAAATGACTGCCTGATACGGTGGTGATCATTATTAATCACTTAAAGAATGTCTAAAGTTTATGCGACCCCCTTTTTGGAGAGTTAGTCTGTCTGCAGGATTGCAGCCTCATAGACACAACATGCAAAGGCAGTTCAGACAAAACCCGTTTGTGTATTCAGTGCGCAACTGGAGGGCTTACTGGGGCTGCACGACTGAGCCCTGCTATATCTGGAACCACACGCACTTGGCCTGATGAACAGCAGCCGGATGCTCGTGACTAAGAGCGCTCTGCACCTTCCTGTGGTTTGCACTGAGAGCTTGCGTTCAAGGAGGATGCTCAGGGCAGCCGTGTCTCCTCTCCAGTGCAGGAGCTCTCTGTACATCCACAACCAGCTGCATGCTTTCCCAGGAATGTCTACCTGAGCTGAGCAACTGCACACAGTTCACATGATGGGGCCCTCAGACCCCTGCACACTGAATCTGAACACATGAGGGGTTTCTCCGAACCTACACGGAAAAAGGAGGGAAGAAGAAAGCAAACCCCGTCCGTCCATCTGCTGCCAAGTACTCAGCCTTAACCAATTGTAGAATCATGCAATGATAGAATAGTAGAGTTGGAAGGGACAATGAAGGCCATTGAGTCTAACTCTCAAGTGCTAGAACAGGACTGGAGTGAAATGGGTCCTCTTAATCCTGACCCACACACAGAAAGAGAAAAGGCCACTATTCCAGAGGCTCTAATTTTGTCAAGCTCTGCTTTCTTTACAGCCTCTACCATACCCTGGCCAAGCCTCTGCTAGTCTCCTCGACATTATCTCTGGGAACCTGCCTTTCTTTCTCCATGTCACTTGCTTTAGTTGTTCGTTGTGTTCAGCCACTATAGCAGCAATGCTGTGGTTGGGTTAGCGTAACTTATGTCCCATTCATTTCAATATGTGTCCTTCAAGTATGACTGATATTGCATACGACCCCTAATTTTGCAGTTTTGCTTTTGTAGTTTTCACAGAACACTTTTTAGTTTTCTGATATGTAAAACTTTCTTTAATGCAGAAGGGAGTCCCTGGCATAATGGATTTCTCATTTCCCCAGCAGACATCCTCAAATCTGCTTAAGAGAACTGTGGAATACTGTACAGATTTAGTATGTATGATGCAGGCTGCCTGGAAGAAGAGTAGATAGAAAAGTCCTGCTGTGTTAGTGGAAATCCTGCTAAGAATTGGATCCAACCCATCTAATTTTTGCAATGGTCAGTCTTACTTAGTTGTGCTGCTAGATTTTTGGAGTCACATTTAAATGTCCTAGAGGGCTATCATAGTAAAAACAAAGCCCAGTATGCAAGAAATAAAGATGGCATCTGATACCTCTCCCACTAAAACCATAAATCAGGACTGCCATACACACTTACCTGGGAAAGCAACTGTAAGCAAACTAAACGCCAATTTGGACTGGCAAATATATCCAATGTAGCTCCAGATAGTGAGATGTAAGCAGTTGTGCCTTGGAATGGCCCCAGAACGCTCACATGGAACAGCTATTTACTTTGATGCCCTTGTGATATTCTCTGGACTGCCCGTATTAAATGCCAGACCAATATTTTAGAAAGCAACTTTGTAATGTTAATCATAGTATTCTATCCCTCCATCTCTGTGATGGCAGGAATAGCTTGCATGCTACACATGTGCCAATGTTCTCTAACTCATGATTGTATTTCTTCAGGTTTCTTCACAGTAAGTATCAGATTGTTTGGATGTGCTCCATTTTGAACGGCTGGGACCAACCACATCTCTGATGAAAACAAGAATCCACTTCTCAATTTCTATTAAATTCAGAGCCACACAGTAATGCTATCCAGATGCTTTGGGGGAAGCAAGCACACCAGGTCATTTAATGTTCTCCACCCAGTACTTGAATGAATTAAAGAAAATATCCCAATGGGAGTGAGCAAAAGTTAACGTAATACCTCTTGCTGTGCCTTGAAGGCTGAGTGTCACTTTAAGAGGTGGAGGGTCAAAAGTGCTTTATGATAATATGGGGTGCACACTAATCCAATCATGTGGGACCAATGCAAAGTAATTGGGTTAATTCCTGTAGATTATTAATTGCCTGCCTGTACACACAATCGGCACCTGTTAGACAGGGCTGTGGACTTCTTCATCAAGCTTTTATAGTCATGATTTATGAGAAGAAGATAAAACTATGGCTCTTTCGCTCGGTTCTTGGAGTGCTTCTGCAGATGATTTCGGGAAGCCTTACAAGACTTCTAGAGGGAAGGTCAGTGTTCTTCCGGGGTGATTGCAAAATGGGAAGTGAAGCGGCAGCTCCCTGATGCAAAGGCTATGCTGGGATTCCAGTGGGTGCTCCGAAACCTTGCATAGACACAACACAATGTGGACAAGGATACGGGAGACCATGGGGCCAAGTTCTTGGTTACTTTTCTGAATTCTCCTTCCTATCACAGCTGGAGAAGCAACCCTTGTCTTCTAGGGATGAGCATATGCTGAAGACCCTGCTGAGGACCACGGCTTGGGCATCAGGATGGTAACCAGGCGCAAAAAGGGCCTTGAGGGGTTGTGTAGGACAGGGATTTCCAGCAGGGGTGGGATGCGATGCTTGCCACAAGCCTTAAGGAATAGCAGCCCTGTCCTCTTTCTATATGGCCACCCTGGCACCAGAGCCCGTGTCAACGTGCAGATAGGCCACCACTGCTGCCTGGGGCTGGGAGAGGAGGAAAGGAGCAGGCAGAGCCCTTCTTGAGTGACTGGCAAGTCACATGCGCAGAGCCCAGGCCCTTTCTTGGCGGCACGGCAGGCTGGAGCTTCCCCCGGAAATGCCTCAACCACAGGAGCCAGCTTGAAGGCATCCGGCGTGAAAGAGGCATGCAGCCACCTGGCGAGAGAGACACTGCCCCTTCCTGGGCTGCTTCCCTCCCCCAGGTACTGGCAGTAGGATGGGCGCGTGTCCTATCTTACAGAAGGAAATCCTCTCTTTGAAGGGCTCTCCTGCCCTATTCCAGTTAAAGAGCTGTGAGAACTGTTGTCCATCCGCAATGATTTCTTAATAATTGCCCAAATGCTGCAGAAGGTGAGAAATCCTTCTAAACTCGGTGCTACTGGCCCTGTTTCAAGTAGCATCCACACGATCTGCCTAATCATTTTGGGAAAAGTCCTGAACATTACCTGTTATTACTTAGCTGCCATATCAACATCATTGCTTTGTCTAATGCATCTTTCAAATACACAGTGCAAGATATTTTTCTGGGTATCCACTGGATTTAGCTGAAACACCGAAGGGCTAAGTTAGATGGGATAAAAGGCCAACCTTAGGGTTAGATTTGGGTTTTTGGAGTAGATCTTCCCAATTTTCATCAGGACACCAACATCTAGGAATGGGAGCTTTAACCCTTTCAGTTACCATCACGATGAAAATTGCACTATCCATGTGTTAGCCCTGGGACCCACTTAGTGCCAGTGAAAACTACTTTTCTAAGCTGAATAACAGCATGGGATCCAGTGTGCTTGTAATCCAGTGCCGTGCTTTCTAATGATGTGTTTATTTTACCTTCATATCTTGTTTGGCCCAAAGATGTGAAAGAAATCTGAACAAGTCCAGAAAGGACTTTTCTAAACTTGATTATGGTTGTGCCAAACAAGCAGCCCCTCCTCCAAGTTTTCTTACACTCAAAAAACAAAGAAAGAAAAACTCTACCACATGTAACGTATTACACAGAAAAAGGAAAGCATGCAACATTTATTTACATTTTCAGATTTAGGTAGACATAGTTGGGCATTCAAGGAAACCGAGTGATTTCTAAACAAAGTTGATGACATTGTTTCCTTGCCATCTTTTTTAAAAATGCAAACCCCCAACATTTTATTTATAAATGCCTCGCCTTGGAAAGAAAATGGCTTCAAGGATTAGCCATGTATTTTGAGGAGTAGTTGTGGGTTTTGCTCATCAGCAAAGAATGAGAGGGAAACCAGATGACACATCTACTTTTTCCTTCTGTTTTACTAGCAATCAAGGCTGTAATCTGAATTGGTACAGCTGGATACAAGGAGGGTTCCCTCCATGGCAATGATCCCGAAGATCCCTGCCCCCGAAGCTGCTATTTTCCCTGGGATGGAGATGCCGATTGGCACCAGTAGGAGCTTCCAGAAGGAACTGTTTGTTGGGATCAGGACTCTTGCGGTTCCAAGAGAGAGGAAATGCTTCTCCCGAGAGAACACAAGAGGATGCTAATATGCATAAAGTGTGCCCTGGCTGCTGTATATGAAGAGGAAAAGCTTGCACTCATGTGTCCCAGCCTCTGGTTGACCCCTATTTTGCTGGGTTTTGAAGTCATTAAAGCACACAGACACACATGCACATACCTGGATACATTACATAAAATTTCAAGAATGATCGAGTTTGGCCCTCAGAAGGCATTTCTAAGAAGAATATGAGAACCTGTGAGGCTCACAGCTCACCTATGCATGGTGTGCGGTCCTGGTGTGACATCTTGGAAACCAAATTAAGGAATTGAATTCCCCCCCACCTGCCCCTATCCAGGTATTTCTTCATCTTACAGGTTTTTCCCATCATGCTTGTAAGTCCCAGAGCTTAGCTGATGATGGATGGCCTACGCCTACTCCTGTTCTGCGTTCTGCTAGATGGATGTTTTGGCTGCCTTGCAGGAGTGCTTTGCGGAGGATGGAGGGAAGGACTCTGCAGGGGACACAGCATGTTGCAGCCTCTTCTCCCGCCCACTCCCAGAATGCCACTGGCCTCCTCCATCTGAGGTCGAGTTCCTCGCTTCAGAGAGGCAGCCAGTGTGGTTCCTTCATGCTGACTGTGAGAAGGGGGAGTCTAAGAATTGCCATCGAAGAAACACTGACACGAAGGCCCAGTTCTGTGTTACTTATTACATGCTCATCCCATCTGTTTCTCACTGTGGGCTTCACAAGGAGGTTGCATGTGATTTCCCCACCAGGTTCAGACTTCACTGTGATGGTGGCCCCAGGTGCCTTTTGACCAGGTCCTGGGAGAAGATTCAGTTTACAGTAGTAACTCAGCATTCGGAGAGGTCCGGGCACCTTTAGAATGGGAAACCCTGCAGAAAATCTGGGAAGTCAGCCAATGGTTGTTGGTGGCGCTGGGGGGCTGTCCTATGGGAAACCCCAGGGAGATGTCATGAATGCCAGATCTGACCCCACACTAATTGCTCTCAAGCCAGCTGGAGCCCTTAGTTTTGAAATATGAAGCAGAAATCTTTATCTCCAAGGGTCATGGAAGCTTGGAAGGGGCCCTTTATGGCATGTAATCCTATTGGCTGCCTAATGTAGAGATCCGGAGTGTTCCTCTGGCTGTGTCTTGCTGCTTTTCCTTTTTATTGAAAGTTTGGATTCTGCCTCCAGGACAGCAAAATGAATCTGATGTTCCCTCCAAACCAAACCTGATACTAGCAGTAGGTCAGAGCAAAGAATGAGGCCAAGCAAGGAAGCATGCCGTAGTACCCTGGCTACCCGGCTCAGTGTGGATAGGCAGGCAGCGTCCACGAGATGACTACTCAGAAGTAAATCTGAGCTGTTCAGCAGGGCTTGCAGCAGCATAAGGGAACCTGGGAGCCAGGCGCTAAGGGCCGCTTCCCTTGTGCAGCCCGAGACTTTAAGTGTACAGTCCTGTGCATGCGGATTGACAAATTCTGAGTCTGGATGACCTTTTGCTGTGTCGGATTGTGTCCTCAGTGGTGGGAGGAGGCAGACGAGCTTTTCTACATAAGACTGTTCATTGCCTTCTCTGCCTTTGCTTTCATTACAGAACTGAAACAGGAAACCACGCAGATTTTTTTAGGCCTGCTTTGAACCACTTAAGCTCTAGGTGGTGCTGAGTTACAGTGAAATAAGACAAATACACAACAGGACAGTTTCCTTTCATTTTTAGAAATAATACTTCATTTCTCCACTCTTCTACCCAGCAAAACAAAACAGAAACAAACTAAATAGGAAAATTATCCTAAAGAGCGGAAGTGAAAATGGCAGGTTGCGAAGTCATCAAGAATCTGCAAATAAGCTTGTGTAATGATGGGTGCACACCAGGTGGCTTAGGTAGAAAAGATTGTGGGTGACAAGGCAGAACTTAGAAAGAGAGGTCCTTCATAAAGTCAGAAAAATACATAATGCTAAGAACAATTTACAACTGCAGTGACCAAGGAAATGTTCCATGCTTTAAAAAGTTGGATTGTCTTGGTAAGTGAAACATGGAGCAATCTCTTGGAAAGTCCATAAAGGGTTCAATCTAGGATCTGACTGCTCCAAGAGCAAATTACTTAAAAAAACCAAAAGGGACTCATAAAAAGCCACTCTGCCTATTTTTTGTCCCATCCTGCCTTACTCTGTTCAGCAAGGTCTCCCGGATTCTGCCACATTTTTAGCTGCTATGGGAAGGAGCGGGGAGGGAAATTCATGTCTACTAGTTCAGTTCATCCCATTTAAATCTGGATCTAATTTTAGGATTATTATTGGATGATGATCTTCTCTAACCTCCCCAACCCCATAAAATGGGAATGAATGAGGCATGGTGATTAGAATATATGCTTTATCTGGAAGCAGCTGTAGGCTGTAAGATTAAGGAACCCTGTTGGCATATGTTAACATTGCTCCTTAGAAAAGGGTTTGGAAATGGAACAAATTACTTCCATTGAAGTAAATGAATGTGCTTTCATGCTTTAGTGACCACAGACATTGAAATGACAATGTAGGTTACCAAGTGACCTACTAAATGGTTCTGTGGGGTTAAGAATGCTGGTAACCATTACTTCCTTCATACAATAGCCTTACTTGGGCTTTTCTGATGTGTACAGAGGAAACAGGTGAGAATGGGATAAGCTCAGCCCCTTCTCTCACATTCCCATTGCCCTCCATTTGAGGAAGGCAGCTTTTGGAAGAGGAGCATTTCCCATATCCATGGAGGCTCTGCACCCAATGCAGAATGCTGAACTTTGAATACAGGAGACATCTCTCTTCAGAGACCAACGTGATGGAAACCCATGAAGCGGCCGTGGGACTGGGTTGCTGGCACCCACACATAAGGAACGCCTGAATAGGGCTCAGATTAAATGTGGACCCAATGCAATGAAACTCTTTCCCTTTAAGTCCTATTGATTTTGTGAGAGAACTCAGCACATACTAAGCTTTTCTACCAACACCAACGAGGTCTTACACTGGTTAACTTTAACTGGCTTGTGATTTAAGCTTAGAATCCAGAACAAGTTCATGAGTCAGACTGTCAACAAATTAGGATGTATGTGGACAGAGTTTACGGTACAGCCAGTTTTCAGTGATATTTTAGCCTCCTCTTAATCAACTGGCAGACATAGGTATTTAATACCATGGGATGGGTGGGGGAAGAAAATGTTTAACCTTTGTGTATTTGCTTGATATGCAGCCACTTTCAAAGCCAAAGCTGCTGCTGATCAGGATGGGAAATCGGTCTGAAATCGATGCCCTTCTTCCAAAGCTGTCTTACCTCAACAGAGAGCACATGCCATCATGCCAAAGTTTCCAGGTTCAGATTCATGACATTTGCATTTAAACTCTGCGGACCCAGACTAGGTGACCCAGATTTGGTGCATGATCATCTGCCACATAGTCATTGACCTCAGACTTGTTCATGCAGCTGGAAGGCTCAATCCAGATTTGGATGATGGTACATTGAATGAGGTTACTCCATACTCTCCTCAGTTTCTTCCCATGCAAAATTGTTGACTCCCTCTGAAAAGTGTTTATTTGATTGATTGATTGATTGATTGATTTATATCCTGCCTTTTTCCTACAAAGGGCTCAAGGCAGCTTACATCTCCTCCTCCATCTTATCCCCACAACAACAACCCTGTGAGGTAGGTTGGGCTGAGAGTCTGTGACTGGCCCAAAGTCACCCAGTTGGCTCCATGGCTAAGCGGGGACTATAACCCAGATCGTCTGAGTCCCAGTCCCATGCTCTTAACCACTACACCACACTGGCTCTCACAAGCAAACCCAGACAATCATGCTGCAAGCTAGTAAGTGCTGTTTTGGACTTCAGTTCCCATCTGCACAAGCCAGTGTGGTCCATCCCGGGATCTGGTAATCCAAAGCATTTGGAAGATGCTGGGGAGGGGGAAAGTTTGTCTTAGAGGATAGTGGCCAAGATGGAGAAAGAATCTAGCTTGTTATAAGGTCACTTCCTCTGTTCTGTTCTTGAAGCATTTGCTAGAGAACAATGGTGAATGCTTTAATTTTTCTGGCTGGATGCATGAGGACCACCAAGGCTCCTTGCCAGAAAAGGCTCTTGCCACCATGCCCTGGTTAAAGGAAGCAGAAGTGGTGTGAAGAGTGGTTGGATGTTCACCAAGGGCCCGTATCTCATCGGGGACGGTCCTCCGGAGGTGCTGCTCCATGGCTGTTTGTTCAGGAGATGCCACTATCTTATTTGCTCTCTGGTGCTCTGCCTCTCAAGCAAGTAGCAACAGTGAGAAAGAGGCCAAGGAACAATAACAACCGATAGCATAATGGTGAGAAGGTAATAGACATTGATGGGGCCCTTCAGGGGATCGTGTCCAAGGGCCCTCCAAAACCTTGACAGCCCTGATGGAAGAATGCAAGTGGTCTGGGACTTTAGCTGTGCTACCAAAGCTAAATAAAACAGTGGGGGATATGCCTAGAACTTGGTGGCATGTATATCGGGAAGTTCTCCTGCATTTAATGGTTGTTACTCAAGAGTAAGTGCAGATAACATTGCAGCCTTAAAGACTTGCCACTGATGAACTAAATGGAAAACATATTTTCCCTCCCAAGTTAAGACTTCCATGTTCTAATTTTTTTTTTCCCTTGGAATCCATTTTAGAGATGTGGTTTTAAGTTAAAGGATATGGAAAAAAGAGCCGTGGAAAAATCTCACTTGATAGAATGGTGCTGCCTTAAAGGAGCAACTCATACAGCAGACCTATGAAAGGAAGTGGACAAAAATGCTAAATTAAAAGGCTGGCAAACAATTCCATTCCAATCAATGAGTTGTATTGTCTGACTTGAAGCAGAGCAGAGAAAGTTATACTCTGAAATTTAATGTGAATTTTTCCAACAGTACAATGCTTTGCAAGTATTCATTGTTGCAAAATAAACTTTTAAAAAAGACTTATGGAGAATACTTTGAAATTTCTGTAAACCATCTACTCTTAACGCTTTAGTTCACTAATCAGCATTATACTGAATTAACATAAAACTGCTTTTCTGACTTTCAGCAAACTATGTTGCCATTGCTCACTGATAAACAGGTTTAGTATACTTTAAAAACCTTCTGGAAATAATTTGCTTGAACTCAAAGAATCAAACAGTTGACATACTTGTATATTGGCAAATCTTAACATAATATCCCCTTCTACACAAAGTATACAGTACATCTAATAGAAGCTCGTAAGCACAGGAACTTGTCTCCAGAGGTGTGTATTGGATCTGTGTCATGATGTCAGGAATGACCATCAGTTTTATATCTCTACTCAGTGCTATGTGATATCATATCAAGGAAAAATATATAGCATAATTGTGATGGTGGACATACAGATTTGCCTTATTAAGAGAGCATTCAATTATACGTGGACATGAAGCCATGTGGGCATAGAGATTCTTCAGATGGCACTTTTGAGTGATGTGTTAATACCACTGATTGAGTGGAACTGCCATGCTTTTGATGAAACCACTGATCCATCTAGCGCAATGCTACAGGTGCTTTCATTTTAAGCCCTGCCTCAGTTACAGAATTTGACAGGTAGTCCAAAAGTCACCTTCAGCTTTTCACTCTCCATTTTTATTCCTCCTGTTTATCATTTTCCTTATTTTTCTTCTTTTGTTAAAGAGGGGGAAAAAAGCATGGGAGAGCTTCACAAAATGTGTGGATTGGTTATATTAGAAGCCCTCCATCTATAAAAACCTGAACTCTGCAGGAGAATTCTAGATGATCTCAAGAAGAGAATAGTCTTACTCTGCTTCTTGAAACTCTAACCAGTCATGTTAAGGAAGAGGATTCCATACCTTATGCAAAGAAAGCATCCACTAAGGGCGTCAATTATGTTCTGTGCATATGGAAGGGCTATTCTGCATGTGCAACAGATTCATCCACAGCACAGAAGTGGCTGGAATACGGCAGTTTCCTCTCTCCATCTGATGCAGCTATTACACCATGATGGACCCACTAAACTTTAGAGGAATCCTCTAAGGTGCCACTGCTCATATGGTTGGGCTTCATCTATAACTATTTATGCTCATTATATGGATTAATTTATAATTTGGAAAGCTTTTTAGAAAGCTTTCTTTAAGTGGCTTACAGAGCCAAATAGGGCCATAATTATAACATTTGAAAACAAAAAACAAAAACAAACAAAACCAAAGCTTGATTCTAAAGTTTCAGTGGAGTCTTATCTGCTGCTTTCCTTGAAACTGGTAGACTTCTTCTGGCAAATGTGTTTGCAGCTGCTCGTTTTTGGAAGCCTCTGTGGGAGACTTTTGTTTGAAGTAAGGATGGATGAGAAATTGGTTTGAATTTCAGTGCAAATTTACCACATTCACTTCATGAATCTAAATACGAATTAGAGCACAGTTTGCTGTCAAGAGTCAAATATTTCCAAACTTTGAAATGCAATTTGCAAAAACTCCCAAAAACCCGTGCACAGAATATATATACATTTTTAGAAGCGAATAAATCCACAAAATAAAACCACAATGAAAAATTACAATTAAAATTACCATTCATTCATTTATTATTTGCTTTCTAGCCTGCCCCATTAGCCACCTGCTCCCTGGGAGGGTTACAAACAATAAAAGCATATAAAAACAATATAAAACCTTAAAAACACTTAATCAGGTAACAATAAAAATAGAAACACAGCCTACCACATCTTAACAAAACCAATAATTACATAAAAGGCATACTAGATTAAAATGCACACCATTAAAAACAGATTAGCAATTAAAATCTGACAAAATAAAATGGTCTTTGCCTGGCACTGAAAAGAATATGAAGAAGGCACCAAGTGAATCTCTCTAGGGAGCTCATTCCAAAGTCAGGGCGCCCCTCCTGGAAAGGTCCTTCTTGTTGCGACCCTCTCTATTTCCTGAGGATAGTCCCTCAGAAGGGCCTCGGATGCTCATCTGAGGGGCTGGGTAGGTTCATATGGGAAGAGGTTCTCTTTTAGATATGCTGGCCCCATGCCTTTTAGGGCTTTAAACGCTAATGTTAATACCTTAAATTGGTCCCAGACCTCAACTGCTAACCAGTAAAGCTGATAGAGGACCAGCTTTATATGGTTTATCTACCAGTGCTCATCAGTAGCCTAGCTGCCCCATTCTGGGCTTAATGAAGTTTTGGGACCATCTTCAAGGGAAGCTGCACGTAAAGCACATTGCAATAATCCAGGTGAGAGGTTACCAGTTCATGGAAAACTGTTGCTAGATCCTGCCTGTCTAGATATGGCTGCAGCTGAAATATCAGCCTTAGCTGATAAAAAGCATTCCTGACCACAAATTCTCTCTGGAATTCCAGTGCTAATTCAGGGTCCAGGAGCACTCCAAGCTGCAACCCATATCCTTTAGGGGAAGTGTGACCCTGTCCAGGACAGGCAAGATGTCACCCATCTGAAGAGACAATTCCCCCACCAACAGCAGCTCCATCTAATCTGGACTAAGTTTCAGTCTATTAGCTCATAACCAACACATTATTGATGCCAGACACTGATTCAGAACTTCCATTACCACACATGTGTGAGATGAAAAAGAAAAGTTGAGTTGAGTGCCATCAGCATACTGATGACATCTCAGCCCACACCTTCTGGTGATCTCTTCCAATGGTTTAATGTAGATGGTAAAGAACACTGGGGATAAGAGAGAGCCCTTGGAACTCCATGGCATAAATGCCACAGTGCAGAGCAATAATATCCCAGCACCACCTTCTGGACACAGTCAGCCAAGTAGGAGCAGAGCCTCTACAAAGTGGTACCTCCTACTCCCAACTCGACTAACCTGTCTAGAAGAATACTATGGTTGATGGCATCAAAATCTTCTGAGAGGTCCAGGAGAACCAACAAACAATGCATAAATTTGAAAAAGTGTGTCCTCAGACTCATCAATTGTGCAAGAAATACCTATATAGTCTGATGTGAATCAAAATAGGGGGAACTGGGATGGAATGAATTTTGCATTGGGAAAATTAACAAAATGAGCTTGACAAATTTGCCCATCTGAACATGGAAGTCTTGTAAGATGTTCTCAGCCTTTCTGTGGCTTTTGCCGTGTTGCAGGTCTGCAGTGGTGACATAAACAACCAGCCCATCTGGCTGGACATTATGCCACTGAGCATCAGTGTCAAGTCACAGAAGATGTTTGCATCCAAGGAAGACTTTTCCTGGGCAGATGATTGTAAGTGGCTCTTGATCCTCAGAATAGTTGCTCTAGATCTAGATCAGAATAGTTGCTCTAGATTATGTTTCCATTGGGCCCTTTGTAGAGTAACATGCCCTTGTTTAGCGTATCATTTTCTTAAATTAATCAGAAGCCACGCTTTCCTAATGTACCTCCTTTTTTGTTCACTTTTCTAGCACTTTTGTTTTACATTCAAAACACAGTTAATTACAATGTCAAGCTCTGTCTCTCTGATATTTTCAGACAAGTAAACTTCACAGAAGATTCCCTTTGATTGAGAGCTTATGAAGTACCCTTTAAATACTGGGACTCCAAGATAGGTGGCTGAACACAGCTCGGTACAATAAATCATTCTTTGTAAAACCCATCATGTGCAAAACCTCAAGCTGTTCTGTTGCTTAATAAAATTGCTCTCTCTCTCCCTCTCTCTCTCTCTCTCTCTTTTCTGGGTTTTCTCTTAATACTACGTTGTTTTCCCACATTTTAATTACCCACAGCAAAACCCAAACCAGTCTTTTCTAAATCAGTCAATTCTTCTCACCGAGCCATGAATCTGTCTCACACAGCACCAGGGGAGGATGGGGGGAAAAAGTCTGGTTATAATTCCAGTCTGCAGTGGCCAATGTGAAACAGATGAGGGTATTACATTTCTCTCTTTTGATTAATTGAGCTGTGCCAGTCAGTTTAGGTTTTTTTGCTTGCTTTGCCAAAACACAATTTGCCCTGGAGGCTACCATACTATCGAACAAATCTGTTGTAGGATCAGAATGTTTATTTAGTGATGTCCTTTGACAGTGTGTAAAACTGAGCTTAATGTTTCAAAGACCACAATCAAAATTCAAATAAAACAGCTAAAGTGTACAATAGTGGTCTGCTTTGAACTGGAGTGAATTAAAATGGAGGCATAAGGCATGACCAAGAATTTAAGCACTGGCAAATCTCTGAAGGCCCTCTACACAAAAGTGTGGATGCTCGCTCAAGTTGAGAGCAGATGCTTAGGAACCTTGTGGTCTGTGGGACCATGCAAGGGAGAGCACTTTTCTGTAGGAGATATTCGTTGTGCACTTGTTGGGCCCCACTCAGGGTTGTTTAGGGTTCTTTGGATGAAGCCATGACCGTCCAGTTTCTTCTCTGCTTTAAACCACATCTTGGTGATTTTTTAGAGCAGGGAAAATGAGTATGCTTTGCATAAGTAAAATAAAGTGTTTTCCACTCATATAATTGTGCTATTCCACAAAACCACAGAGCCAGCTGAAGGTTATGGAGCAGAAAGGAAGGAAAGGACATGTTCTTCCTGTAGATTTCAATCCTGGGATGAAACAGAAAGTGGAGTCATTGAATTAAGAGCCTCATGTAGAAAAGCTCCTAGAGAAAGACAGAAACGCAGCTCCCTAGAACCGCTTTCTTTCCACTGGGATGAGCTTTCTTTGATAAATGATGTGGATTGCTTCCACTGATGTCCTTCTGCCAGTCAAATGGACATTGCTAGAAGACGGAGGTTCCCTCTCTCCCCACCTCCCTGACCCACAAATCTGCTCCCTAGAGAATATTTACAAAGCACATGGGGGGCTGCAGGAAGGCATGCAGAAGAGGAATGTCTGTTGTGTAAGTGGAAGCCACTTCATCTAGGGCAAGCTCACAGGGCTAACGATGGCTGCCTGTCAGGATGGTGGTGGGCAGCTTCTGGTATTGGAAGCCGGATGCTTCGGTGTACCAGCTGCTGCAAAACAGGACTGGGAGGACAAGAGTGTTGTTGCATTCCTGTCCTTCTTGCAGCTTTCCTGCAGACATCTGGTTGGCCACAGGGGGCGCATCATGCTGGACTGGGTGGGCCTTGGTCTGACTGGGCACGGCTGTTTTTGTGACTGCTTTCTTTTTCCCAGTAAAGTGCTTTTTGCAAAGAAATGGTCTGTTGCCCAAGATGTGTGAAGGGAGGAAAACTGTGCTCATGACACTCTGCATCCTGGAATTTGGGTGTCTGTGATCAGGTAGATGAGAAAAGCTGTGGATCCTTGGGCCTTTCATACATCATCTCATGGTCTTCAAGGGCAACCTGAAATCAGCCTGTGGATTCCACCATCTGCAGTGGGGCCATCACGGAAAGCCATCCCCTGCCCGCATGATCAGAGATCCTCTGTAAGCACAGCATAGAGGCAACTCTCTCACACTTCCTGCTCCATGGGAGGTTTCCATAGAAGTCAATGGAATCCTCACACTGGGATGACTGAGAACACCAAATTACGGTTGCCACTGTACAGCTGCGCTCATCCTACCGAGCTAAGTGATTGGCAGTTGTCACAGATTTCAGATTTCTCTGAATTACAAACTGAATTGATTTTCCAGCATCTTTGGTGAAGAAAAACAGAGTAATTTCACATCTGAAGGGGAAAACAGGTTTGGCAGACTGAAGCCACCACTGAATTTCCATTTGGTTGCAGTGTATACTTGCCTTTTCATATGATGTCTGTTGAACAGAAATTGTTCTGCCGGGCTCCTGAGACACAGGCGGCTTTGTAGCAATATTTCTGTTTTAAGGAGAGCTTTATTCAGTAAGAAGAAACTGAGGGCAGCACTGTTCCTATTTCGGTGCATGCGCTCTCTCTCTCTCTCTCTCTCTCTCTCTCTCTCTCTCTCTCACACACACACACACACACACACACACACGTACGTTTATTATATTTGTATATCACTTTTTTCTTTCCAAGGAACTCAGGGCCACTTACATTATTCTCCTTCTCCTCTAAATCTTATCCTCACAACAGCAACCCTGTGAATCCTTCTGTTTGGTTGTGGCACTCCCTAGTTGATGTTACCATTGATGATGATGATGTTACATTTAAATCCTTCCTTTCTTCCTCTTGCAGGGAACCCAAGGCAGCTTACAAGGTTTTCTCCTCTCTAATTATCCTCACAGCAAGAACTCTGTGAGATAGGTTAGGCCGAAAGTCTGTGACTGGCCCAAAGGGACCAGTGAGATCCAGTGCTGAGCGGAGACTAGAACCAGATCATCTGAGTCCCATACTCTTCACCAGCACACCACGTCTGCTCTCAAAGGCTTCTTTATTATAGCTCCTAGCGTTTATTTATTATTAAGGGAGTTCTCCTCCCTTATTGGAGTGGCCAATAAAATGAAGCTAATCCAGAACCACATTGGTGTAACGAGTGGTGATCTGGTCTAAAACAGGGTTTTGCTGAGAACTGAGTGGTGTCTTCTGTAGATGAGGTCACACAAAAGTCCTCCCTCGGACTTGAGCAGAGCATTTCCTCTCATCCCTTTGCTCCATGTTATCTCACTTTCACAGGAATGCACTCAGCCACCGATTGCTCTGCTGAGGTCACTGTCCAAACAGTAAGCCAAAGGCCAGTAAGCCAAGCTGTTGGTGGTTCCACCTCTCAGATTCAGCAGACAAAAAAAAAAAAAAAAAAGGGTGCCCCCCCACATAATGAAGAAATGCCGTTAGGAACTGCTCTGTATAGCATGCCTATATGGTACGGGGATCTCAAATATTGCTGTATAAGAGCATTCATTTATCTTAGGAAAGGGCAACTTGTGGCTCTCCAGAGGTTTGGCCACAGGCCAAAACCTCTGGTTGCCCACCTGATATGTAGCTTGTCATCTCCCTTAGCTTATGGGCTTCAGTCTTGCATACATAATGCAATACAACCAAGGAATGTATCTGTATACAGTATCTTTGTGCAAAATGGTAGTAAATATTAAGCATCCTTTATAACTAAGTGTCCACTGAATATACAAAATGAATAATAATTTTAAAAGCTTCAATTCCATGCAGACCAAATTTATTAGATTACCATCTCATTACAAATAAGACACCAGGTGTAATATCAATGGGGAACTATAAAGGACGGACTCTATCCACTTTCCTTTGGAGTCTGGCCTTTCTCTCTACCAGATCCTTTTCGGCACAAATGTCCAAATATTTGTAACACAGATGGACATGTTTTCAAAAAGCTTTTATTTTTTAACATTTATTGAAGATTTAAGCATTTACAAACATTTCAGTGTTTTCTCAAGTTAACTTTAAGGGGGTGTTAGATATTTTAAGCTTACAGATCTTAAGCAACATCTATTGATTTTCAATACCATCCGCTAGCTGAAGCCAATATCAGTATATTATTCTATCTTTCACACACACAGTATCTTGAGGTGATTGGCACAATTGCCCAGTTCCAGCCCCCTGCAGTCCCCATCAGAGGGCAGAGGAGTGGCTTGCAAAACCTGGCAGGAGCTGGTTGAATTGGAGCCCCTCAAAATGATTGTTAAAATTCCGTGGGCAATATTTCCCAAAGCACCACAGTGTCCAGCGAATCAGAACTTAGTGACTTCCACTTGCCAGAGATGTGCAAGAGGTTTCCTCTCCCAGCCCTCTGGTGACCTTGCCTGTTTGCAAGCTCAGACTTAGATCCAGCTTAGTTTAAGAGGGATTTCCCTTGCTGTTCTCTGTCTTCTCTCCTGCTTTCCCTGTGCTGCTTCTGCTGTAGGGGGAGCCCCTGCAACCCCCCTTAAAAAATAAGGGATGCACTGGGAGGGAAGTCTTTAGCCAGCAGTTTCCATTCTGCAGGCAGATAGACCAAATTGGTTTCAAGCCAGTATATCCTATGCTGCTCACACGTCAGCAGTTTAAATCCCCAGACTTCACATTTTGCATTAGAGATTGCACCAGTGGTATGATCCACCCTGAGCCACTTACAGGGATGTATGGCCTGTCTTAGATGAGATTCCTAACAGGTGACCAAAAGCTGACACAATGCTTAAGGCTGCAATCTGCAATCTCTTCTTACGCAGTAAAAAAATTAGCACAGAGTCTTCTATGTGGACTGCCTGGCACGCATACGCCGGGCTGGGAATGCTGGCGGGGCTGGGAGTGCTTGGCTGCCCTCATCCAGCCTCGGGGGCCTGAGTTGCTTTTGATCTGGGAAGAACCATAGCTGGACAAAGGCAGCGAAGAAGCAGGAGTTCCAATGCCAGTCAACAGCTGCCTGGAGAGGGAGGGGCTCCACAGAGTTCATGTTGCTCCCTGTCCAGAAAGAGATGCATCATGACTGCATTTCTAATTTGTGGTAGAATAAATGCACACTCCTCAAAATATGGACAGTTACAAAGTTTATCTCCCCAAATTTACTGCCAAGAATGCTTAACTTGTTTCAAAATTGATTGCAGCTCTCACATGTCACTGACATGCAGAAGCTATTAGGAAGAATCCATAGAATGGTTAACACCTCGATAAAATAAAATTAAACTCACACACTTAATTGTGCACTCCCTAGCAATCCGATTGACATCCAGATTGGGAAAATATACCCTGAAGAGTTTACAAAATGCTGCAAACATGGGAGGGTTAGTGCCCCGTGCTGTTTCCCTGTCCCAGTGTTGTTCAGTTCCACTCACATCAGGCCCAGTCAACATGGCTAATGGACAGGCATGATGGAAGCTGAAGTGCAGCAGCATCTGGGAGCATCATCACTCCCCTACCTTTATCCTGAAATAGCTAAAATTGGCTCTTGCAGAGTTATTGAAGACATAAATGAGAATAAGGAAACCATGAGGGGGACAGTTTACTGGTCAATGACCATTATTGATGTTCCTCTACAAGGAAATTCCCAAAGATATCTGAGCAAACACATCCCAGATAGCATCAGACACACCTGGACAGTGAAGGGAGGAACTGCATATTCTTCAAAGTACAGAATCGAGTGCAGAGGTAGGCAACCTTTGGGACACATCCGGCAATTTAAGAACGTGCCTTGCTCTATCACACAATGGCTGCCAAGGGAGGCATGGCAAAGGCAACTAACTTGCCCCAAAGATGGAGCACAAGGCAGAGGTGGGGCTGAGTGTTCTTCATGCTCCTGTGCTGACTTCCAAGGGTGGCACGGACACAAATGAAACACCAGTGTTACCTTGACATGATTTTAAGCCTTCAATGAGGGAGAAAGTCTCATTGAACCTGCAGAGATATTTCCAAGTTACCAGGTATAAAATCCAGCAACCTGAATTAAAATGAATTTTGTATTAAACTTCAAGGGCGCATCCTAAGGATAATATAGCGAACACTTAATAAGAAAAGGTAAATTTGATGGGCAGTGGAGGAGGCTCTGCTTCAAATTTTTATTTGCAAGTAAGCATCTTTGAGTTCAAACTGGCCTTACACCAAGTAAAAGGTTCTGCCTTTATTCTGCTGCTATGCAGGTGATTCAAAAGAGGTGTGCTTTTGCTGCTCTGCTGCCATTTATACTGAATGTAGGAGAACAGGTGCAGCTGCTGGTCTATTTTTCCTGGGCCTGGTCATGCCTCATTTGCTGTACTGCCATTACACTTGCTGTGGATGCCTGCAACGCAAACAAGGTGGGCAGACATGTTTCAGTCTACACATAGGCTTACCTGCCTTCCCCAGTGCTGGCTACGGCCAATTTGCCCTTATGTTTATATCTATTTTCAGAGCAAACTGCAGAGCAGCTGAGCTCCATGTAAGTCAAGACAGTGTGGCAGAATTTTGAACACTTCCTTTACTTCATTCAGACAGAACCATCCAGAAATACCATCTCCTACCGTCAGCCTTAAGTGGGACAGCAAAGATTTTGACTGCCTGCTTGTTCTGCAAAACATGTAGATTGGATCCAAGTTACCACTCTGAAAAATTCAAAATTCTACCCCCACAATACTTGGTTGGAGAAGAGTTTACAGGTTTATAGAGATGCCAATATCAGAACTATTTGGGTATATTTTAGTAACTGATTCTTAACATTTCAAAGATATCAAAGTGCTGTATTGATTTCACAATAATTATCTTTATATCATGAAGGGACTTTATTATACAAGAACATTTTATACAAAGTTTAACAGTGACCATCTGCTAAGAAGTGCTACTTATGTGCCAATTTCTTTTAAAATTACAGTTTTGTTATAATCTGCCATTGACAAGCTATACATTTTTGTTCTAGTCCTTTAACACCTATTTAAAAATAGGTCCAGTGAGCAAATGAAATGAAACAAAATATATTCTTAATCAAATGTGGGCTTCAGCCTCATGGCAGAATCCGCCAAGAAATTTGCACATGCAAATAAATATAATTGCAACGAACATAGCCTGATTACATTCACAGGTACACATTTCAATGGGCTTTGCACATACATTCCTGTTATATTAACTCTCATTCTTAGTACTTCATGCTAGGAAAGGTCTAAGAGAATCAGATTTTTTCCCTGTTCCCTATGAGATGCTCTTACTGCACAAACAGATTTCAGACTTTACTTTCCATACTGAGACTCACTGCATACACGCCAAAGGTCCATCAAACTCCTGTACATGAGAACATATCCCTATTCAAATAGGAGGTGGTTCTTCTGCACCTGCAAAACTTTTAAGTTACTGGAGATTCTTGTGTTACTCAATTGCATACATGGAGCTCCTATGTAACACAAGTTTCCATAATGGTTCTAGGGCAGTCACAGAATCATTACACCTGAAAATAAAATGCATGTGTCTAATAAGTGTTATATCTAAAATCAGAGGGACTCAGATTTTCCAGTTGTCCAACTCAAGTAATTTCTGTTCCTACTGAATCATCAAAAATGTCTGTAATGCAACTGGTCATTGTTACTTGATGACCAAACCAAATGATGTTTAGAGGACTAATAACAAAATGTTTATCTGTTAACTTATTAGGACTTAAACATTACAAATGGGCTTACTTTGTGTAAATTGAAAAAACACCTACATAAGCAATGCAACCCTTGCTCTCCAAGGGTTCAGCAAAAAAGAAGAGGGAGCAGTTAGACTTCAAATGTTCCAAAGCATAACAACTAAGACCTTCCTGTTGTGTCAGGGCAACATCTAGGAGGAAGTTAACCTCGTTCATTACTATATGCTATCTTCAAAGCCCTTACAGTTCAGGCTGACAAAAACCCCATTACAAATAACAGGCAAAATAAGAACTCTCCATATCTCTACTGGAATCCATTAAGATGAGAATAGAAAAATAATGGAGTAGACCAGGAGCAGGTAACCCACTGCCTGATATTGGATTGCAACTTCTGTCATACTGGCCATACCACATCGGGCTGGTGAGGTTCAGTCCAGCATCGGGAGGGCCACGGCTTACCCACTATGGAACTAGGCGAGATACTGACTCCTGTTGCGCCCACATGAACTGGTCTCACTGCCACCACTGCATGTGGGTCAAGAGGCAGGTGTTCCTGCTGGCACGATGTTCCAGCAAGGTGCTCCTGCTGATTTGGCACGATTTCTCTCAGGGAAAAAAACTAAGTGGCGCTTCAACAGGATCAGGACACTGGTGTGCACCGAACCTCTATCTATTACTCACTCCATGGTAGCTGCTTACAAGAGGCACTCCCCATGGATCACTTTTACATTTATGATAGAGGAACATTACAACCTATTGAAGGCTGGGAATTGTTTATCCATTACAAGAAAGTCTATTGAACACGTTCTGCTTTAATATAGCTAGATATTTTTTTAATGCCAGTTGGAATATTTATTTATTTATTTCAATTCTCCTGAACAAGTCTTTCTGTTTAGAGTGTCATTTGGTAGGGGCCTAAATGTATCCAAACTATAATCATGTTTTAATAGACATCTTATGTTAAATACATTACATCTGAGAAGTTGGCCATTACACTAAACAATGGGGAGGGAGAATCCTCTTGTCAATGCTTACATATGCTTTCCCACCTGTATTGCTCCTTTAAAGCTAGAAATGTGGCTGATGTTAGCATGGGATGGTTCAATTGACAAATGCAGCACTTTTATAACAAGAAAAGTAGCAAAAGCTAACAGCAAAATGAGGAACTTTCATGTTTCTAGATCAGTTGATTTTGCAACATGCTGCCAATGAATAACTGAAGATGTATCCTGGTTTCCAGTATATTTAGTTACATTTAATGTCTCCCTAAAAGAACTAGAACATTCCATTCTCTACATTTCATCCCAGAGTGTTTCTTACCATGTTAGCATTTCCAATCTCATTTCCTATAATTACTGGGCTGTGAATAGCCATGGTTGTCTGAATCCAGTATGAAGTGACTTCTTTGCTTACCTCCCACCCCACCCCACCCCACCCCGTCTTTTCCACTGATTCAAATCTGGGTTGAGTCAGTAAACAGGAACGCCGGGGATTGAAACATGCTGTTTAAGGATGCTTGTTTTTACTGCAGGTTGTACACAGCAGGCGGGCTGCATCCAGAACGAAGGGTTTGCCAGTCAGCAAGGTCTCGCACTCCAGGCAGGTGAAGTGTTGTTTGTGCCAGGTGAGGCCTTCAGCTTGCTGGTAGTCCGCAGAAAATATTATCTGCAGAAATAAACAGCCCCATTTATCATGTCATACTCTTCCTAGAGCTAGCCAAAGCCTATAACGGCTTCATTATGAAAGGCACACACCGTAATTGACAAGCCAAACCACATATCAGAAACAGAGTAATGAAGACATCTATTTAGCATCTCATGGCAAGGGTCTTCCTTAGTGAGTGTGTAAACAAATACTTGGGGAAGGTTTGGGCTTGGTTCATGCAAAGTTGCAAAAACAGTTTATGTTTAGATTCAGGTTTTACAGAAATTGCATTTGATACAAAATGCTACAACATGACAATGGTTGTGTGTACAAGTATTTACATATAGTTCAAATTCCCTGTCCTCTGTGGGGTTCTCTAGACATATATGCAGCTTCAGCAAGCTTTTGTCCTGAGTAGTTTGGGTCCCATGAAAGTCCCTCGTATCAGCCTGTCTCTGATCTCTCTCGCTCTGTTCTACTGAGTTTGCCCCACTCCTCATATTCACATGATGCTTCCCTGCAAATGAACACTCTGGCCTCATCTACTGGACAGAGAACCAAAGGCCAAGAACATCATGGTGGAGGGGAGCCCGGCCTAGCCACACACATCAGCCAGACAGAGCAGCTGCGGGGGGCTCACTGCACCCCTCCCTGCCTGAAGGGAAACGGAGCTGGGACGGCAGGTTCTGGTCTCATGCACTGGCCGGCCAGAGAGGGCTGCCCCGTCCCGTATCCCAAGAAGAGCATCAAGGCTAGTGGGAGACCACCCTGCCACTGCTCATTCTCCTTTTGCTGCAGTAAGAGCGAGTGGCTGGTAGCACGTAACAGACCTTGAGCTGAAACACGCGGGGTATTTTCTAAATCTTGTGGTATTGAAATGTAGAATCTGTTCCAGCATCCCCCTTATTATTATTTTCATTTCTATACCTCTCTGTATCCAAAGCTGGCAGCTTACAACAAGGTATAAAACAATAAAAAGCAATACAAGTAAGATAAAACAGCACTCTAAAGAGTTAAAATTAATTTTAAATAGCTTTAAAATATAATTAAAAAATTAAAAACCCAGCAAGCAGAATTACCAGGATAATTCTCTCAGGGCTCTGCATGACCGAGGGGATTTTTAAAGGCCTCTGCATAGAGGGCTGTCTTGACCTGGCACCGAAAAGATGGGAAATTGGGTCCCAGGTGGGCCAAGGCAGAGAGCTGGGGGGACCACAGAAAAGCCCCTCCTCCTGGTTCCCATCCTCTAAGCCGCTCCGGGGGCTGGCACTCAGAGGAAGGCCCCAGAGACTGAGCATAGAGTCCCATGGGGAGATTTAGACAAGGGGAAAAAGGGGCGGCTCAGCTGACAGAATGCACCTTTTGCCCTAATTCTGGGGAATATGCAGTAAAACAAAAACAGAAGTAGAATCTTGATATGAGAGTTGATGGTGGTAAAATCCCAGGGAAAAATCCCAGACCAAATGGTTATTCCTTGGTGCCACCCCCTACAAGAACACACAGCACATCTGAAACTGCATTCTAACACAGTCACACACAGACAGTGCTGAGGAGCCAGGAGAAAGCCAAGGGTTTTGGACAGGGGCCTGCTTCTCCTTGCAGCTTTGTCATTCCTACGGCCTGAGCCAAGCCCCACTCACAAGGAGGCCCCCATTTCCTCGGCGCTCCTACCTCGTCACAGGCCGCACAGCGTGGCCTGATGCTCTCACAGTAATGGCGTCCGCAGCAGAGGGCCCCATTCTTCCAGAAGTAGATCAGATCAACGAGTGGTTCAGAGCACTTGGAGCACACAAAGCATGCAGGATGCCACTGGTGGTCATAGCCGGCTCGGTCTGCGTACACCACGGGGCACTCCGCGGGGAGCGCGAGCTTGCAGAGGTCACAGAACTAGAGGAGTCCACAAGGAAGGCACTGTTAGGCACCACTTAGCTCAGCTCATAGTCAAGCATGACCAACATTTACTCAAAGTCTAATGTTAGACCAGCTTGTAGGCTCTAATATGCTGGATCCTCCAAATGGAAGTATGTAAAACAGCCTTCCAGTGTATACATGTACTTTGGACTTGGCTTAATGTGTAAATCGGCACCACAGCAGAGAGACACATGCCTCTTCTGCTAGCTGCTGGGAAGATTCCTATGAGAATCAGAGACTACTGTGATCTGCGGTTAACAGCAAAGCAGATACCACAGCTAGATTTCCAAAAGCCTTCAAGGCAGTGTGCAGGACAAAAACAATTATTCTTTCTTGTGTTTAGAGGCCAAGCTCAAGAATATGTTTGAACCAGAACATATTTAAACATTTATATCTTCTGCTCTCATTAATGAATCACAGAAATGCATTTCTGCAAAGCATGAACACAGTTCAGAAATAAGGTTTTACGAATATAAGTACTAGCTGCAAATTACGGCCAGCTTGTGAACAGCACTGGGGTCTGAACAAACAAACAGTAAGTCAGAAGCAGCCATAAGAATAAAATGGATTCCAGCAGAAATAATTAATCTTGCAAACAAATTAAAACTCCTTGGTTGTGCCTCTCCAAAGATGGCAGAAGTGTTTTAAGTTCTTTCTAGAATGCCCCTTGGCCTCTTTACATCTCCCTAAATACAGATATCCAAGAAGGCCTCTGCACAGCTGGTAAGAAGGACATATTTCTTCCAACTAGAAGAGGAATGTTTGTTTTAATCTACCCATACCCACATACACCAGAGGATGTAAGCAGGTATGCACTATACTAGGTACAGGTATGGCAAAAATGGATTAAAAATCCATTCTAATTTTAGGAGGATGTGCCATCCCATAAACTGGTTAAAAATAGGTAAGTGAATTAAAAAGAATTGACAGAATTAAAAAAATACTAATAACATTATTGGAATTTCTGTCCTGCACCCTAACGAATGCTTTCAAACTATTTACATAATTCAGAAGGAAATTAAGTTCTATGCATTTCCTGTTCATTTCAACGCTTGTGTCACTTTGTACCCTCTTCTATGACACTGACAGTTTGAGCAGAAAGACCCATAAAAATATCAGGTTGTGTACAAATTTATATTATATAGTTATAGATGCTAATAAGAGTAATTGACTGCTTGTTTCATTCATCCAGTCCAAATACAAAAATTTTGAAGAGCTTTTCAGTAAGATGCCCAGATGTTTAATTTCTTACTTGAACTATTTTTTGTGGAACAGTTACCAAAAATGGGAAACTGGATTCCTAAAGAGACATACAGGGGCACAGACATTAAGAATACAATATCTTAATTGTGAATACAAAAAGAAGTTGTATTCTTCAAGATAAAACTAACATAGACAAATGAAGGCGTCCATTGTCCCAACTGGAGGGAAAGGCACTGCATTGTGGAAATGTATTTTTAGCATGCAGTTTAATGCATGCCAATAAAGCCGTCCTTAGATAATATTTATAAGAAATGTTTTCATTGCACAGAAAATGAAAATAAGTAGATTCCCCAAGGACATCCCTCCTTTGTGCAGGCATACACAAACTACCCTTTCCCTGTGAAACTAGACTCGGACAACAGTAGAACGTTTTTGCAGAATACTTTTGTTTAAACTCCAAAGTCATGATTTTTCTAAGAGAATTTAAGGTATGACTCAGAAAGACATGGTTACTATATGAATTTTCTTCAGCAAAGCTTTAGACTAGCCTTTTTATTTAAACTATTTTACTATTCTGGTTGGGAAATTTTAACACACCATAGCTCTTCTAAAGACAGAGAAATGTTTGTAATTGACAGTTAAAAATATAGAATATATAAAAATATTAACTTACAATGTGTTCAAAATTCAAGCCTCTACTTTGATTTCAAATTTAAATATTCAGAACAAGATTCCTTGCTTGGTGTGTTTGACTAAATAGCTTTCCTCTAATAGCAAGCATACTTATAGCAAATGTAGCCATTCAGCAATACTAGTTCACCTTTATCTCAGACTGTCATAAAACTGTATTGTATTGAACAGCAGCTCCAAAATGTTATCCAGGGAGATTTAGGGTGCCACCTGATATACCCTTCCCTGGCAGCAAGTCCCAAAAAGGCTTTCTTTCGAGTAACCGTGCGTAAGACTGCCATTTTAGTCAGTTCTTCCCCAGTCCAAATGGTTTCAAGACTTGGCACAGGCATCAGCATTCTCTTTGTTATGCTTTGAAAACTGAAGTGCTTGTGGTTGAACAAGTGTTGGTATTTAGGGTTAGTTAGTATTTATAGGTCTGCCGTTGGCGGAAAGAAATACATTGGAACAGAAATTAATTCTGATTAGCTGCTTCACGCTGGATGGAAAGCCAGTAGGTTTTTATGGCTTTGCCTCCTTTTTGTGAAACTAATTTTCCTTTAAACAGAGCCAAGTTAAAATAGGCAGAGCAGAAGTTAATTCTCAGCTAGCACACAGAAAGCTCCCAGTTCAAAATAAAACTGCATTAAAATAACATTGATTCCATGTATGCAGTTTAGTGCCCTCTGTCTTAATCAGATAGCTCAATCAACAAAGAACTGGATGCATAGTATGAATTATTTAGAATACTAGGCTGAGCATAAAAGCCATCCTAAATATATTATTCACAAATGTAAAACTCTAGCCAGGCATGTTGCCTTTTATATCCAGGAAGCTCACAAGGATGGAGAAGTGTATCAAGGTCCACACTTTTGTGAGTGCAACCAACTTCAAGATACTACCAGTCAAAAAGCACTGTGCAGTAATAATTTTTTGGTGGTAGCATCACATTGTCCTCACCCCAAGAAGGGTAAGAACACAGACGGCTGTGGCAAATTGAAGACTATGTCCAGACCACTGTAAAATCTGGCATTTGAGGAAGAACTTTTGCAACATCACAGCCTTGTCTGGAGATACCTTTCTATTTAATGCCTTTATATTTGTATGATTTTGGTTGTGCTCACTAATATGAAAGAGCAGCTGTCCTCTGATTTTTGCTCATCCCATTCTTTCTAGCCCCTTACCCTGATGATGCGAACTGGAGCTCTCAGAATCCCACCTTCCCCATAATTTGGGGCACATTTGGTTATTTCTAAGAAAGGTACTACTGTCTGGAATTTGCTTCATGCACAGGAATGCCTGATTTAACCCTGTAGTGGCATCTCCCTATCACCCCAAGAAGTGAGAATTAGGAGGAATGAGCAATGGAAAAAGGGCTTTGAATGAGGAAAGCGACCCATGATATGAAAAGCGTAACAGTAGATTCATCACACATCTTTAAGGTGCCCTTTGTGAAACTACTATGAAAACAGTAACTGCAGTTGTAAAAAGTTCTCAGAAACCAGTGTAATTGGATGCTTCCTGCCAAGTTCATCACATATTCCAAAAAGTTAGAAAACGCAAGTGTAGTTTAAAACTAGATTTTTAAGAACCCCACAGGAATTCAGTTACACTTGGGGATAGTAATTTTCTTTGGTAATTGTCAATATTTATTATCCTGTGAGGTTTTACAAGGATATTATAAATGCACACTTGTGGAATTGCACCGAGGCTACTTCATTACAACAAACAAGCAAACCTCTAAACCGTTGTTATATTACTAGTCCACAAAAATGTAATGTTATTTTTCGGAAGGCAAAACCCTTCCATGGAATTTTACAGAGCAGCCTCTGAGTTTAGCTCTCTGCAACATTTGCACAAATGGAGCTTTTGTAATTATTTTTCAAAGAATTCAACTTTTCCATTTCTGCCCAAAGAAAAAATAAAGCTTTAAATCCTTCTGGAGAATAAACACCACAGATATGTATTTACTCAGAGGGATGAACTTGCAGTCAAAATAAACCTTCCATGCCAAGATAGTTTTCATAAATGCTTTGAGTGGAAGCCTTTGCCTTCAGTTACTAAGTTGCTTTTTGCCAAGAGGAGGAATTAAAATGATCTCTGCCCAGACTGAGCCACTGCTATATTCAGCAAACAATACAAAAAGTAGAAAAAGAGCAGGAATGTTCCCTCTCCTTTTATACCCTCTTCTCTCAACCACCTCTTACACTTCTTAGCTCCATAGACCCAGCTTTGGGAAAAGCTGCACCAGCAACTAATTTGAGCAGAGGGATACAGCTGTGATTTTGTGGTCAGTGAGATATCTGAAGCCCAAACTGTCCTCTCGACTACTGTGTTTTCAACAACGAGAGAGGATATTGTAAAGCTGAAAGAAGCTGGTCTTGGAGCTCATACCTTCTCGCGTCTTCCCCTCCACATTCATCTTATCTCAGTCTTTAACTTCTACTCATCCTTCTACTTCTCAACAAGTGCTCGTGTATCGCAGCAGCCATATTTAATGCAGTGACACCATGATGATCTTGTTAAAAATTTCCTTCTAAAAATCCAGGGGGATTTGGCCAAGGGATAATGCCTCAAAAAGAGCCAAAATCTGTACAATTGCTCATCTATGCAACTTCCCATCATGATGTGATGCACATTAAAGCTCCAGCAACACCACCAAGCACTTACCAATTCCAGCCCCTTTGACGCATCACCCAGAGTTCCATTGGTTGAAACAGCTTCCTTATTTTCAGGAGTGTTCTTATCAGGTTGCTTTCCTTCTTCCTTGGTGGCTCCTCCATGACCTGGCAGAGCAACTTCTCCAACGCCAAGAGCTTCATTTTTGTATTTCTTTACAAAGTCTTCCATCAACTTTATTTCATTCTCCAGAAGGCCCCGGCAGTGGGAGGGGTCCTGATCATAAATAGGAAGTTGTCTCATCAACCTCCTGCGACGATAATAAGCACCTTCTGTCCCAGCCACTGGCTGCATTTCCTTTGAAATCAGTTCCATGTACTGGGTAGCCTGATTTATGGAAAAGAAACAAGTCAACAAAAAGTCACGCACATGCAACACACTGATCCTTTTAAATGCTCATTTTACTTCAAGCGTGCATGCATCTCAGTGGCTCAGTTTAGTATTTTACTTGATCAACCCAACAGACTAGATGACTCAAGTTTTGGGGGTGCCATCCCCAGATTCCAACCCCAGGACATTACACTGACCAGCAATATGAACAGTGCCACCAGCTCTTCAGTGATGATGCATTCCAGAGATGGCCCTTCCTACTGGAGCTGTCCTCTGAGCTTCCCCTTGAGTTGGCACTCAGAAAAAGGGCCCTGGATTGTTGAGGGTAGTGTCCTGGTAGAGTGCAGTTGGTAGAAGGTCTCTGTTAAACCTTATAAGCCCTTATAGGTAGCATCTAACTCCTTGAACTTGGCTTGGAAGCCTATTGGAAGCCAATGCAAGAGGACCAGAACTGGTCCACTGATGTTTATGTTTCCACCTGAGCACAACCTGTATATCTTTATACAAACACAAGTGTCACAGAATGCCAAGAGATCTCTAGTGATTTCCTTCCAAACCTGGATAAACACGGGGAATTTTTCATCACTAAGCATGGTTGCACATAACAATATTTGTTTCCAGACTAAACAGAAATATGCAATAATAAACAAACAGAGTCTCTTTTCTACTTCTCATGATCTTGTGGCAAGATATCTTGCTCCCACCAGATAAAGAAGATGTAAACGCCCTACACTCTGCCTATTCCAATTTGGTTAACATTCAAGTCATGCAACTGAGTAAGAAAGTCCAAACATACATTAAGTACCACCAGAACCAACAGACTGAGCAACAACTTCAATCTCCCACACATTTTTGGCAACCCTTTTGTCTAGCAAATATTAAGTATGTGCCTGGATACACGCTTCCTATTTATGCAAGATTTAGAAGATTACATTCAAGGGGTTGCCAACATTCAGCTGGCTAAAGGCCACTGAAAAGCAAGCTTGCTATAGCAGAGAATCACCAGCTGCTGTGCCTTATGAAACCCCATGTAGTACATAAACAGCACTTGGGTGAGATGCTAATGGTTCTCATGTAATGCTCAAGAAGAAAGGGAAAGAAAAATTACTCAGGCTTGTATATGGTCTTTTTCATTCTATAGAGGCACTTAACCTAAAACTGCCAATATATAAACCAGTAAGTCCCGTACAGACTTTTATCTCTATTGCTCTGCTTAGAGCCAAATAGGAAGACTTATGTCAGGAGATGATTGCAAGTTGTATTTTATTACTCAAACATTACTCAATGATATTAGAGAGAAAAATCTGTACTTTTATTTGGATGCAGTTTCTCAAATCTTATAAGACATGCTTATTTATTGTATTTTTCTGTCACATTTCTAAGATCAACCGAGTTGGTTCGCAAGGGGTTCCAAACATAAAAACCACAGCCAAATAAAACACTGTGAACCATTAACAACACTAAGAGCAGACCCAGATGTAGAAAGAAAAGCTCAAAAGATGCATCAGCTGAATTGTGCCAAGTCTAACCCAAGGGCAGCACAGACTATAGGTGCATTCCAAAGCTATGAACCTGATCTCTCACGGAGTTGCATAACCCCATCCAAAGATGTCAACTGGCATTCAGTTTTCATTTGGCTTTTTTATTAGCAGTTGGTACTTACAAGCTGGCCTCATTCTAAAGTAGCATGTACATGTGGATGCTGTCAGCCCAGTTAAATTATATATGGAATAGAGATGAAGAGAGAGGGACCATTTCCGCATTGTAGCATGAGTTGTTCATAGATAGTCAGTTGGCTATTCTTTTTAAGAGACCTGCTTCCAGCTACATTAAAAGTGTTTTCACCATGGTCAGCAGTTACCTAATGAACACACACACACACACACACACACACACACACACTGTCATGTGTGTGGCAAGCATGCATGCACACACTTGCTTGCTTTAATATAAATGCCAGCCAGGGAAAATTAGCTGAATGAAATATGCTAAATTAAGCAGTTAGACCTTAAATAGAAGATCTGTTCACTGAGCTTTTAAACAAAATGCATGGTCCACTTGCACCAGCAAAATCAGTCACGGATCAATTCAACCTGAGGCCTCTTGATACAATTAGGTGCAGTGTCTATCCAATATAACTATTTAGTCATACAAAAAAAGAAGAGTGGCAGAATTCATTGAATAAAATTAGGCCAGTGCAAGTACAGGGCGTCTAGCAAGAATTTTTCAGCTCTACCTGGACGTGCTAAAGGCTGAAGCTGGAATTTTCCACATGCAAAGAATGTGCTTTACCACTGTGACAACCCTCTATAACTTCAAGACTGAAAACCACTGAGGTTAGACTTTGTTTTTCAACTGTGCTCTGGGAGCCCTAAAGGCACTCAGAAGGACATGACTTGTTCCTCAGATGAGTAATGGAGGACAAATCTCCTGGAAAGCCTATTTGTCCATCGCTAGTGATCCTTCCCTGCAAAGTGCCACTCCTGATGAAAGAACAATCACCCTATTTCATATTGACGGTTGGACTGGCATCTTGGGTTCTCCAAACTCTCAAACTAGCATGTGCTTTATGGGACTTGGACTCTTAGGCCTGCTGAAAGCACATTCAGCATGCAGAATTACTACCTGTGTTGAGTTTGGGAAGGGTATCTAATCTGCTTGATCTGTGTCATGCTGCCACTAGGTCAAATAAACCAATATTTATGCAGGATTACACACTGGATGTGTGCTTCCAAGCTGACTTTTGGTTAGACAGTTTTCTCTTCTGTATTACAATGATTACATCTTGGTTATCTTCAGTAAGTCATTTGGCTTGTTATCTGGCCATTTGTGTGATGCACAGAGACTATGAAGAACAGAAGCAAGTAGTCATTCACACCCCCCCCCCGCTCCTTCCCTCCCCACTTCATTGATGATCTGCTTGGGTTTGATGACTGCGCACAAGCTAATCAAAAGCCATTGTATCAGCATCTGCATCAACGCAAGTACTAAGTTGAGGCTGAGGCCAGAATTAGCCTTCTCAGGGAACTGAGGGAATAAGCAGAAGCCCACTAAGGATACATGTGCTGTAACGGTGGGAAAGGTTTCTGCCTAAATGCTCAGGTAGAGAAGTTTATCGACCAAGGCTCCACAAGGGGGAATGAACAGACAGCCACTTGAAGAACTATAGCTAGAAGTGAGCAACCTGTTTTCCCTCCGTTATTTTATGCACAGGTCTTCAGTTACTTCTAGAATACAAATAATTTCTATTGTAACATAGTCCTGTGTTGAAGGGAACATTTATTTAGAATATTTTTATTCCATCATATACACAGAAACAGAGCGAGTCAGAAGGGGTCTCTGGGCCATCTAGTCTGACCTCCGGCACCAGCCGGCTCCGCTCACGACATGCCCACCATGTGGACGTCCAGCCTATCCTTGAACACCTGCACCGATGGGGCCTCAACGACCTCCCGGGGAAGCCCATTCCACACCCTCGGGGTCCTGACTGTCGGGAAGTGCTTCCTGGCATCCAAATGGAACCTTGGCTCCCTGAGCTTTGCTCCATTGGAGCGCGTCCTGCCTTCCTCTGCAGGGGAGAACAGGTCTCTACCCATCTCCATGTGACATCCCCTCACATACCTGTATGTTACCAACAGATCCCCTCTGAGTCTCCTCTTCTCCAGGCTGAAGAGACCCAGTTCCCTCAGTCTCGCCTCATACCCCATCTACAAAGCAATTGTCTCAGGATGGCCTATAATACATTTATATTATATAACATACTTTTCTATTCTCATCTCTTCCACTTTTGACCAACAATATACAACAATTCCAAAGCCAATGTTTTCTCTATTTTAGGACTACTGACCTCCAAATCCTATACTGGCACACCGAGGTCCTAACATCGATGCTGAAGTTTTGTAGGATGTGCACTTGACTGAGTAACCACTTGTACTGGAAATGATGTTTGTGGTAGACTATCCCCAGATTATGAAAGGGCATACATATGCAAAATAATATGACCCTGTCAAAAAACCAGTTTGCTTTTAGCACTTGTTTTCTGTATCATTGCCGTGTGTCTGGATATTGAATTCACAGGTGAAATGCTGATTTTGTGCAGTATTTACCCTTGCTGTCCCCAGGTATGTTGGAAGGAGAGTGTTGAGAGTTGAGGATCAACACATTTTGTGTATACCAGGTTTGGAGTGGCTGATCTGGCATCTTCTTTTTCTTATAGTTCCATTCATACCTTTTGTCTCTACATCCTAATATTAGAAGCCCGTTGGTCCATTCAGAATGGGGTCATGGCACTGTAAAACTTATTTAGAACAATCTCTAGCCTTTTATCATTAAAACTGGATTTCTGACAAATTGACTTTAGCAGTATTTAATTCATCAGGTTATACTGTTATCTGTCCTTATAGTTCACTGTATCACCCACCATGCTACCTAGTTCTGGGTTTACAAACATTTCACTTATGTTCATGTTTGTGAAGGAATGGGAAGCACAACACTTCTAGCATTTGAAGCTTTGGACTAGAATAGCTAGAAATACCAACAAATTAGGCCATTTTTATCAGATGTAGTACATATATTATGAACATGGCTTAGTTAAATTCTTTACTTAAAGAATAAAGTCATGCAAACATAAACATATATTCTCTTCCCAAAGATATGAAAGATGATGGTTTTGAATTTAAAATCTGTCTCTGATTTGTTGAATAGTGAGCATTTTACTTCCAAATCCCTCTCTAGGCATGTGGAACACAGTTTTGAGACCTAGCTTAGAAATAATCATAATTCACTCACTTTGGAGATGAAAAAACTATTGTACTAAAAATACGTATGATAGTGTAGATATCACAGCACATAGCTAAATCTGTTCAAGTAGTTGAATTTTTTTCTCCTAAAAGGCCCTTTGTTGCTTAAATGTATTCCAGAGATCTTGATTGTATTCTCATGTGTTCTTATAACTGTGTTAGTGAAGTCCAAATACTGGGCATGGAAAGGAATGCTTGACCTGATTTTAGGGACGCATTAAACTCCAGTCCGATGGCACTGAAGATTGAAAAACAGACTAAGCCACTGCCTCAGTCACAAAGGATGCTTTATGCTCTGTTTTTCTTTCCCTAGCTGTGTCCCTAGCATGGGGTACTTGGCCAGAGCCTGCATTCTGCCTATGAAGGACACAACTTTGGATTTCATACATGAGCCAATGAGCCACAAATGCTGGGCATGGAAGGTTCCCTTGCCATGCACAAGGACTTGTTTGACTGACCAAATGAGCAAGTGCATTTAGGGTCAACAATTACTCCCTTAAATGAGATTTCTAGCATCAAACTCAAAATATTATGGGCTGTAAGATATAAAGACAAAAGGAGTGCACTGAGTACAGTCCAGATATAATTTGAAAGAAAGCATGTGAATTATGTGCGCTAGATATGTGTATAACTTTGAAGGGTACACAAGTTTTATCAAGGATAGGTCGTCCTTTCTGAAATAACCAGGTTATATATAGAAGATGCACTATAGCTGCCACTTATTAGGTCCCAAAAACTTTGTTGAATGCTTAACCAAAAGATGAACTGGGAAGCTCATTACTTCCATCCTACCTGACACCCCAGTGCAAGGGGGGAAGGGCTGTACCTGCTTGAAATGACTATGACTAAATGCCAAGCTCCCTAGTGTCCACCCGAAGCAGACCTAGAGAAGTATGCATGGAAGGAGAGGGGATGGAGCCATAGCTGAATGCCAGCAGAATGTTTTGGACCAGGCAGAATCAGGCGGCAACAGGAGCTGCAGTGAAGAAGAAATGGTTCACTGCCAATGTCATCGCATGGCTTTGCGAACTGACATATTCCAAACAGCCTGTATCACCTACTTTTTCTGATGGCACAAACAATTTCTTAATGAAATTGAGATCATTTCCTTACTTATTTGTATACTGCCCAATAGCTGCGGCTGTCTGGGCAGTTAAAAAAAGGA
Source organism: Varanus komodoensis (assembly GCF_004798865.1). NCBI lineage: Eukaryota > Metazoa > Chordata > Lepidosauria > Squamata > Varanidae > Varanus > Varanus komodoensis. Next base: position 996,756 of record NW_025336347.1, read on the forward strand.
AGTGTAATAGCTGAATGACAGGAGTTTTATCAGTGAAAAGGGAGAATCAAAATAGCCATGCTGCCAAATAATCATTTTAGATATCTAAGCTACCAATATACCCTCTTTTGCAAATTTGCTGAAGAGAACTTTTTTCCTTGCTCCCTTCTCTCTAACAGAAAGGTGCATAGTTTACACAGAATGACTAAATGTGGGTTAAACTACCCACAGCTAGGTGGGCTTAGTGGTCTCAAACTCAGGCATTCCTCCTGCCCAGTCACCACCCCCACTTTGCATCAGCTGCCACGAACAACCCAGAACACCCTGTTCCTGGCTTTTTAATGCAGAGCTCTAACCCAGAGCTTATCACCATGTTTCCAGGTTGTTTATGTAATGCAGAAGTGGCAAACCTGAACAAGGTGGCACATCTACCTGCCCTGGTGCAACTCTACCCATTCAGGAGTCAAATCACTAATGAATTAGTCTCACACACGAAGCAGTTCATCAAGTGATCTTCTCTGGAGATACACACCAGGGTCTACCAGTTCATATTCCAATTTTTTGAAGGAACACAACAAATTTAATGTAAGAAATTCTGCTTATTAGCAGTCCAGTCCAACTGTGCTACAGTTCTTGTAGACTATGTGGACCTAAATGTGGATACCTACACATCAGAATACACTTAGATTCAAGCATTAACAACAATGAGAAGTCAAAACTGAAAGGTTTTACTTTGAGGTATACGGAACAATGATCTAGAACTTTTCACCTCAGAGATCAAGCCATTAATTGCCCTGTCCATGAATATATTTTTTCATGATATGCAGTATCAGCAAGCAGAGATCAATATTACAGCCAGGTAGGATATCTGTGATTAATTGTTTCAGATTCCTGGATCACCCACTCAATTACCCTATCTACCAAATAATTTTACATATTCCCGTGTCAGTCTAGGAGCACCGTATTTGCTTCAAAGAGTATTGGGACAATCCTAGAACAATCTGGCAATAAACCTCTGGATATATTTGGAATTAGACATGCTACAGTAGGTTGATGGGTGTTCCAAGAATCCCAATTAAATGTCTTTCAAGTGACAAACTTTTGCAAACGTGCAGGTTTCAGCTGAACTGTAACTTTAGAAGGTCATCCCAAGCAACTCTAGGATGGTACTTTCTTATATAAGCTTCCTCTTACTGACCTTTTCTGTTTCTGTCTTAGGCATCACCACTTGACATTAGCCAAGGAAAGACCAGAGCACTGACCCATCACTGGCACGTTGATTCTCTGAACTCAGGTTAGTTTATTTGGAAAGCATAGAGGGAAAGGAATCAGCAATTAGCAGAACATGATTTTTCCTTAAGCAACACAGACTTAGAGAAATCACTAGATCCATAGAAGATTCAGATATCTAATTCTAAATCTGTGATATCTATAGGTACATATCTCTGTTGCTTATAGAAAAATCCTGTCAACAATTAGAAGAGCAGTGTTAAATTCATGTGCAACTTCTTTCAATAGTTGAGCTTTCAGCTGGAGAAAAATGTTGCATTGATTAAAGCTAGAACAGTTTTTGTTATATGTAAAATCTAGATTTTCAAAGTAAACATGACAGGGGATTTAATAAACAGGCAGAACAATCCAGTGGGGAGGAAGACTCTTTAGTGGATGAATAGCATTCTTTTGGTTTTAATGTCTATTAGTTCCAATGGGAGGGAAAAATAGTATGTCAGTTCCAGGGTTCCAAATGTGCCTGCGGTCCAAGTCTTGCTCTGATCCCTCCTGATATCCATCATTCCAGAGCCTTCCCTTTCCTTTCACTTCCAGAGCAGCAACAGCAGAGCAACAACAGTGCCAGAGGGATATATCTGTGGACTTCCTTTTTTAGCCAAGACAAGGGGGATCCATTGTATTCTCCAGCTCATGGAACACCCTCAGCTTTCAGTCGGTTCTAAGGCACCAGATACTAATGACTAGCTTGCCAAATTCAAATATTTCACAGATGTACCCTATTTTCTAATAAAGCCAATATAGAACAGACACCTATTTTACTTTCAGATAGAAAAGCCCCATAGGTCTTTCCAAGCATCAGTAAGAACACAATTTTTATCCAAAACTCAGCTGTTTAGTTTCAAGAAGGGAAAGACCTCCAAATAGTAGAACAAGAAAATAATCATTCATCAGTTATAAAACACATGGAGTTTGAAACAGCAAATCTTTCAACATTGAACTCCAAACAGTTCACCAATGGGGATTATTGAGAGCGCTTCCTCAGCTCAAACATCAAGGAATGCACACCGTTCTCTGGAATTTTGTCAGAACTGACACTTTCACTAAAAATGTCCATTCACACATTATGTTCTAAAATCGTCAATGTAGCCAAATGCAAGGTGGCTTCCAGGCCTTGGCTTTCAGAGTCCATGTATCATCTAACTTCTCACAGAAGTGCTTCACACTATCCTTCCTACACGGGTTTAGGAAACACATGCATTATGGAGTCTGTTCATGCTCTTTGGGTGATTGTGGTCAGCAAAATCTCTGTATCTCTGGGCACTACATCTGAACTCTGGCCAGGGCGACTTATTTTATATTGTTATTTCTTGTATTTATTTTATATTGTTATTTCTTGTATTTTAACCTAATGTTGTGAGCCGCCCCGAGGCTTCGGCGAATGGGGCGGCATAGAAATGTTTTAATAAATAAATAAATAAATAAATAAAAACTCCTCTGCTCCAGTAGGTCTTGGTCATCAGTCAGGTTTAAATGAGAGCAAGTTGTTTGGGAAATACTACAAACCCATTGGAAGACAACATGAAGAGGCCTTATGGCTTTAGGTACCAAATTATAGTTTACCATTTGGGTACTATAACTAGGATGGGTAACAGAACAGTAGAGGGGGAAATGGAATACAAGCTTTGTCGTTGTCCATTTGCTGTCCTGCAGTTATATCCAGTTTGGACTACCAAAAGGCATTATTTGTGCTAGGCTCCCAACACTCATGCCAATGTATGTGGGTCTTTAGCCACTTTTGTTACTCAGTATAGAATGTTGTCAACTTAGTGGATTGACTTGCTTGGCCACTGCTATTTGCTGTGGGCACAATTGGCTTTGGCAGCAAAAGCCAAATACTGCCAATTCTAGAGTAATGTATTTTAGTCAAGAATATGGTCTTGTAATGTGGAAATAGCATCAGCTTCTAGCTCTCTGACCTTGTTCTTACAAGATGAGTAGATTTAGACTTCATTTGCTTCAACACAGAGATCATACCCAAAACCTATGGTGATTAAGTGCACAGACATATATTTGGAAAACAAACAACTCACAAGGTATTATCTCTTTCATGAACAAATTAGAAAAAGAGGTACAAATGCTCACAGGGAATAGGTAACTCTTTCAAATTGACCAACAATTTCTGTTGGCTATGGTTTTCCTTAGAAAATTATTTTTGTAGCAAATTTTATTTTATTTTTAGTAGTGGTGGGGACATTAGCTTTACATGCAATTCCTCTTTAGAAAAGACTGTATGATCTACACAAGCTTTTCCACAGAACACAGTTAAGTGTAGATATCCACCAACACTTTATATTATTGCTGGTATCAATAACATGGATGCCCATGTTCTAGGTATAAAATGTACTTCTTTAGAAAGGACATAACACATGGGGTGAAGCCTAGGCATATTTGTATCTTTCCCCAGTCAGCCCCAAATGTTAAGTGCTACTTTTGCTCCATCAGTACAAGTATTGGTACAACTATTTATGAGTGGAATGGAACTCTCTCCCAATTCTTCTAGTTAAGAACCTTGTAATATGCTCAGTAATGGCTGCTGATCACACAGGATATGAACCATAATTGGGTGTGTTATTCAAGAAATTAATGGCAACAGACAGACAGACAGATGGGAATGGCAGTTCTGTCTTGTGACATCTTGTTAGACCTAGGAGCTTTGGAATGCTTCAGCAACATGATGGTCAAGGAGGCTTTTGGCACATTTGCGGAAGTGATCTTACCAGTTTCTGAGTCAGTCCAGGTGGAGCCCATTCATATGTAATAGTGTTAAAAGTTGGATCTTTCCGTGTCACTATAGGATTAGTGATGATCATGCGGTTTCTTTTATAGATGCGTACTCCATCACTTCCTTTCACCCGGGCAGTTAAAGAAGAGTACTTGGAATTGGAGAGCAAGCGGCCAATTTTCCGATCGTCTTCTGCATCAGAGCTCAGGCAATGATCTTCCTGACTGCATTTGCATAACTTGCATATTTTCCTGTGGGAGACAAATGAAGTCATCCTTTCATACATGCTGGATCCCAATAGGTATGTGCTCTTTGGGAGGCTCAAGAGTGAACTTTAGAAAGCACACTGAAGGTTAAATATTGAAATGGGTTATGACATGGAACAAAAGACCTCCGATGGCAGAAACTTTATCCGGAGAAGAGAGGACTATAGGAATTTGCAATGGTGTGGAATATAACACTGTTAAAAAATGACAGTGTAGGGGCCCAGGAAGGGGTGGGGGACTGACAGGGCACAATGATCTAAGGTTCTGTGAACACCTTCCAAGTTCCTGTGAATGCAGCTACTCAGTTACATGAGCTTGTAAAGGGATGATTATTTGGAGTCTGTAGATTCCAACTCCACAGCACATCATCCCTAATACGAGACCTCCTAGCACCACCAGAGAAGTTACATCAGGTCCACCAGTGCTAGTGGATCCTGAGGATGCCCAGGTGGGGCACTGAGGACCATGCAACCCACCCCCTACAGAACCTGAGAAGGAGGCCGAGCATCTACCTGGCCATAAACACTGTGGTGCCAGAAAGCACACCTCTGTGGCCACCAAAATTGGGCTTCTCATGAATAGGCGTTCTACACAAGCCGGCAATGAACTTCAGCTGAACAATGAGTGGGGCTGTGGAAGCTCTAGCTATTTCAGCTCTCAGCTGGAACTTCAGAGCTGTTAGAAACAACCTTACCTCAGCTCCTAGCACTTGTGTTTCCTTGCTTTATGACTGAAACTTCATGCTATGGACTGCTGCTTGTGTCTGGCTTTGGATACATATTTTTATTTAACTGTTCTCCTGTGTTTTGACACTGGCTGAAATCAGATTCTGGAAATCACCTACCTGCCTGGTAAATAAGACCTTAGCTTATTTATTGACCTGTCTTTAGATTTGGTACTCAGTTGCCTCACTGCAGAGTATTATTCAGTCTTGGAAGGACAAATAGTATGAATGCAACACATATTCCAAACAAGATATTCAGTGCTAAAAAAAGAAAGATTATGCTATTGAATAAGAAGAACTACTGAAGCAAGTCTTTAGAAGTGCCCTTTCATAGCCATGTTAACTTTGCCGGACAGCAACAGGAAAGCAAACAGACTATATTTAAACAATTATTGTGCTAAACAGTTCCAAGTTTGATGGCAAATCAAAAGACCAGATTTTCTTAACCTGTGTCAAAATTATTATATCTGGGAGCCAGTGGCTCTTACCTGCAGAGAACGCTATTACAGCATAGAAACCCATAGGCGATATTGGGATGCTAGATTGTGAGTGGAGTATAATTACTTTGGCATCATTCCCTCTCTCCTCTGTTGCACAAATAAAGATCAATCATGTGGCTGTTTTGTCCAATTGGCTAATGCCACAGAAGAATGTTTGTTTTCAAGTGATCGTGCCAAAGTTCAATTCAGAAAGAGCGCTAGTATTACAGAGCAGGGCAAATGCCTTTCTCTTCAGGATTCCAGTCTCTTCCCCTTCCAAGGTACATCAAGTCAGTATGATTACATTTCATTTATGAAGTAAAAATAGCATGTAGAAGCTTCAGGAAAAAAAACATTGCAGGGAACCAAGAAACCATTTCAATGCCTGTCCACAAATTCCTTTCTACAGAAGCAATTCTTTGTCCTAAATAGGTTTGAAAAGCATAGAAAGGAGGTGTAAGAGAACTGGAGGCACAAGATGATTTAAACTATGCTGAAAGGATCGATGACTAGTAGTTGTCCGTGACAATATGGTGGCCACATGCTGGCTCCTGTGCTGGAGGCTGTCTATCCAGGGAGACCAGGTGTGTGGGAACAAGGGCGGCCTGCCGTCACACTCATGCCCTGCCTGTGAGGCAGCCGGCTGGCTGCTAGGCGAGCAGAATGGTGGCTGAGATGACCCTGGGCTTGGTCCAGCATGGTTCGCATGTCAGCTGTTGAACTGTAAAGGCTGCCAAATGCATCACCAAGGTCTCCGGAGGTTAAATTCATACTAAATGGAAACGAAGAGGCGCTCTCTCTGATGCACAGCCTTCTGGCTGTGTTAACGCACTATCTAAGACACAGTCTGCCAGTTCAAGTGCTGGAGAGGTTCTTTCTGAAGAACAAAATCATTCTGAAAACAAGTCAGTGCAGTAGCAGACTTAGGGGCGGGGGAGCAAGCCTTAATAGGATAACAGGGGTATGACTACAAGGGTACCCCCATCGTTTTCACACACAGCCGATGTAGCATTGAACCTCCTTTGTTGGGGTCTTTGAGTGACCACATATGAGTCACTGATGAAAGAAATCAGAAGGGGGCAGTGGTTTATATAACAGGTGAACACGCTAATTTATACGTCGTTGTTTAGTCGCAAAGCTGTGCCTGACCCATTACAACCACACGGACAACGTCCCTCCAGGCTCTCCTGTGCTCCACCATCCCTCGGAATCCACCCAATTTATAGGTATAGATACCAATTTACAAATTGCAATTTACATAGAAATCCAGTACATCTCACCATAGTGTGGAAAATGGCAATCAGTGAGTCCGCCTGATCAGCCCACTCTTCCAGCGCTAAGTGTCTACGGTCAACAATTCATATGGTTCTTTATCTTTAAACCCACCTTAGCCACCATGACAGTCCTTCAAATGAAAGACGATTCTCTGGCAGCTCTCTGAACAGAAGATACCTAAATAAGGACTTCATTAACACTTCAAGGAGAGAAGAAGTCCCATGTAATGGTCCAGTATATGCTTTGTGAATCTTTGTGCGCAAGCATTTAAAATCTTTAGATATACCATACTGAGATCTGGAGTGCCGTAGTGGTAAGAATGCTGGGCTAGGGCTCGGGAGATCTGGGTTCTAGTCCCCTCATGACCATAAGCTCTCTGTGGATCATTTTGGGCCAGTTGCAGACTCTCAGCCCAACCTACCCCATAATAACCAGGGTGGTTGTTATGAGGATAACATTAAATATAGCCTGATACCCCATAATGCCTCTCAGAGGGAGCATCTGACTACCCATGGCTCTAAAGAGAGCAGTAATTCATTCAGTTGCAAACATGCCGTGGATCCGGGTGATCTGAATGACCACCACCGGGTATGCTGTTTGCCTTGTTTTTTCCTCTGCAAGGGATTAGCACATGGGGTGGCTTTAAAGTCTAAGCAGTTCTGACTTTGATATGTTCTAGTCCAGGTTCCAACCTCGTTTGGAAACTGAACCTAGCTAGCTTACTCGTCCTCATGGATCACCCCTCCCCATCTCATATTTTATGGCTTTCCTGAGTTTTATTTATTATGTATTTTATAGCTGGCTTAGGTGATGTTTTTTCTGTTCTACATAAAACAAAATGAAATACAGTAGACTTCCAAGTGCTATCCCAGAAGTTTGGTCCTGAAAGCCTGCTTGTACATTAAGTGAAAGAACCCCGCAGTCTGAATTTTGATGACTTTCGCTCTGTCACGGGCACAAATGCAAACTGGATTAGGCAGTGACTATCCCCATACCAGGGAAAGCAGTTAGCTGCAGAACACCCTGCAAACCCAGCCATAGCACAGGTGAACTCTGGAAGTAGCTGGATTAAAATTAGCACCTAGAAAAATGCTCTCCAATTCCTAACTAAAGGCATAGAGAAAGTAATGGCTGTGGCAACAAAACTTGCTTTAGGGCAGGACAATTGTCACTCAGGGCCAACATGTCTTGTTTGCTTCCTAAATTTACCTTCTTGCAAAATTGATTGCCAGCCAGGGAATTATACCACTCCCAGCACTATTTTTTGCTGAAAATGACCCTGTATTGGGTAAGCCCACTGGTTCCTCTTGGCCAGTAGATTTGGAGGGGATGCATGGCTACCCATGGCCCCAAAGAAAGCAGAAATTCATTCACAGTTGCAAGCCCACCCTGGCAGCAGTTCTCACAGGCTTCAGGAAAATGTGTTCTTTGTTAGCCCACAGAGCCAATATCCTTTCAGCTAAGGATGCCAGGGCTGGCCCTGGGACCTTGTGAATCTGTTCTGCATTCAGCAATGGTCTCTCAGCTATGACTACCTCCAAGCAAAGCAGCTGGGAAGAAGAGACAGTTGTCCCAAACAGCAGCAAATTTACAAGATACTTGGGATGGGTTTGCAGAGCTTGGATCCAAGCAGTCTGTTTTATATTCCTTTCCTTTGCAGATCATAAGCCACAGAGTCTATTCATTCACATTTTATATATTGCAGTTCATTGCATTAACAGCAGGTAATGCCATCATGGTTATTAAAAAGCATTTCCTGGCTTTAGAGTAGCCATAATGTAGGTGAAGCCAAGCATGTGTTTTTATGTGCATAGGATGATGTATTGGCACCATTGCTTGTAGCAAATGGAATCAATATCCCAATTACTCTAATCCAGATAGTTCTTTTTAAAAGCTTTTCCGAAACCACATCTCGAAGTGGTACACATAGTAAAAACAATTTTAAGTGAAATGAAGCCCATCTTTTTTCAGTGATAGTATCACTTGTAGGTAATGTAGCTATTAGGGGCACTGGACTTTTTTTATAGTGTCTTGCTTGGTCACAGCCAAGTTTAGAGGAAGTTATAGCCAAAAAAGAAGAAGAAAGAAACCAAAAAACCCCCCAACCTCTCAGTAGATGAGAACAAGAAGAACCGTGGTTTACTCCTCATTAGCAGAGCACTGCACAAGTTCGAAATGGATGTTTCTGACATGTATCCTTTGTTGTCCCTGGCTTTTTTCTTCTGCCAGAATTAACCAGCCCATGCACAGAATAGCCCTGCAGAGCTATGAGTGCAGCGTGCAGAATCACAGAATGGGAAGGGCCTATAAGGCCATCAAGTCCAATCCCTGCGCAATGTGGGACTCCAAGTTAAAGCATCCCTGACACATGGCAGTCCAAATGCCCCTTGAATGCCCCCAGTGTGGGGGGACCCAGGACCTCTCACACACAGATCTTCACACAAAGGCATACATGAGGAGCAACTAGGGCTAGAATCCTGTTGCATGTATGGAATATGTTCCTCAGAGTAGTGAGAGAGTATTTATGATGCATGCCAATGATTAACTCATTCTCCAATATGTAGCCAAAACAGCACCATCCACTGACATAAGGGAGGGACTGGCAAGCCTGGAGAACTCTGACTTTGCAAACAACTCTAATGGGAAGACCCCCCCCCCCCCCCCCCCCCCCCCCCGGTCACTAGTCACAGAACTTTGAATGGGTGTAGTGGAAAGAAATGAAAAACCAGGGAAGGGGAATGGAATGAAATATCCTGGAAAATTACATAGTGCATTCCACTCCGAACTTGTGCAATTATTTAAATAAAGGCCCCCTCTCACTTTATTTCTACTTCCACCTTTATCTTAGTGAGGGCCAAGTTTAATTACAGGTTTATTTAAAGCATTTTAACCCCATTTCTTAAAGGCTTGAGGCTGTTTCCAATAAAAACAAACATACCACTTGGGTGAACACATCACCAGTAGTCCTGGGGTTTTTGAAAAACAGGCAGGTTTTGAATACCTAAAGCTGCAGGACCTTTTAGCTCTGGATCTCCTTGGGAGCATAACCCATAACCACAGTGAAATTCTAGCAAAGGCTCATCACAGAAGGAAACAATACTTATTCACACCTCCATTGCATGAACCCCCCCTCCCCCGGCAAGGTAATTCTCATTTTTGAAGGGCAAATCTTCAAGCAAACCTGGACTGTATCACTTGAAAGTGTGTGTTGGAATCTTCCTGTTATTTGGGCTCGTCACATAGTTGGCATAATGAAGTTTTATGCTGTACTTTATCTGTGGCTTGCTTTCATGAAACAAGGGCTGGTGTGCAAAGCTTCTTAGTGGAGCTTCAGCTGATCCTATGTGTCTTCGTATTACTGGCAGCTCTGTAGTGCAGAGTAGATCAACATCCACTCCTCAACTCCAGAAGAGGGTGTAATACTTCAAGAGCACACCTATTCCTGATGTTTGGGACAGGAGTTAGGAAATCCTTGAGAGCAACAGCAGGGGCAATCACTCTGATCTTTACCTGATTGATTAACTGGAATTGTGATTCTACCGTTCCTTTTAATTCAGGACCCAAGCATCTATCCCAACCACAAGCATTGACCAAGAATACAGGAAGCAGTAAGAGACTGAAGAGGGTGTGAGAGGCTGGCTTGGAATCTAGCAAGAACAACCTATAAACTAGCAAAATGCACAGGCAGAGAAAGGCGTCTTTAAGAAATTCCAGCTTTTAGAAATCCTTGCATTGCCAGCATGCAACAAAGATGTCATTCTTGTGGGAGAAACCTCATCTGTGTGCAAGATTAAATTGAGGCAGGAATGGTGCTACATTTTTATGTTCATCTTGGATCATTGGTCCAAAAATGTTTTCCCACTGAAATCAAAATAGAATGAATCCACTACATGCCTGAGTGTATATGAATGCTGGCTTGATAGAAATATCAAAAGATTGAAATAGTTCTATTTCAGTGGGTTACTCAAGTCCTTCCAAACTGTTCTCTTGGGAGCAGAGGCTTCAAGGAATGTGACATTTTTAAAGATGACATCACTACAGAAAAGACTGGTGTCCTTTGACTGGAATGTCTTAACTGCTACCCACCATCAGAAGGGCCAAAAAGCCAGAGATACACAATTACACTGGTTGACCTTTTGACAAAGAACAGTTTAACAATATAAAAGCAGAAAACGGAAGATTACCAGCTGAAATGCTAAATTCTGTACAACTGAAGAACTTACATTGACAACAAAGAAAAGAGATAATGCAATACCTTTAAGTAGCATAGTGATGTTCATATACAATCCAGCCAGCTGCCCAAAGGCCTACTAAGTTCATTTTCCCACAAGTGGCTAAATAAAAGGACTTTTCAGTGCAAATTTACAGCTTGAATGGGGCATCTCAGTCACTGTTACGTGACAGAATGCAAGGCTGGTACTTGGTTTATACAATATATAGGAGGATAGGGAGACCAACATTTTCTATGGGATGTACAGTGCCCACTGAAAGATGCTCACAGAAGCAGCTCTACCACATTATTTATTTTCAAATTTGCAGGCCTCTGAGCCGTGCAAGGGCTCTCTAAGCAGCTAACATTGAAAACAGGCCAATAGTAGAATTCTAAGTACAAAGGAAGGAGAGTGGCCTTAATTTATTTGACCTCAGCATAGTGGAAAGCACTCAGGATTGAGGGCTGGCTCTGTATGCAGGAATAATTGGTATGACCTGTTTTCAGTTTATAATTACCTTGATGTATTCATTATGGCAAAATGACTGTGTGGCCATGTCTAACGCAGCATGAACACATTCACGCTTAATTCAAGTCATCAGTTCAAAGTGCTACATTACTTATGGATTTACTGCCTGGTTGTACTTTCTCACGTCGTAACTCCATCAATATTTACAGTACTGTTTAAGAGTTATTGAGAAAATGCACACTGCACTTTGAGTGAGTCTGTATTTAAGCTGGATCAACTGTGCTAGGAGAAGTTATTGTCCCCAAGTCTTCCTTCCCATAGCAGTTTCCTAAAAATGTTACACAGTGAGTCAGGGGACACTGGTGCAGGGAGTGAATTGTGAGGCTCGGATCCTCAAAGATGAGGTGATGGAAATCTCTCAAAATGGCAGGGGAGACCTTCCACAGCTGGAGCCCTTCCTCCCCTAGAAGGCAGATCCTTGATTCAACTCGCTGACTACTTAGGAAAATACAATACAGTTGCGTTTACTAGTTGCAAGAGCACTAAGAAAGCACGGTTAGCCTCTTCACATCCAGCGACCTCCATGGTATGGTAGCATACCTGCAAAATGGACACTGCAAATCAGGAACAAGACCAGATCTACTGCTCTGAATGGAGTCAGACAGAGCTGTTTTTCCTGTGCCGCACAATGGACATTTGACCATACATAGTTGCGAGCCAGAAGATAAACTAAAAGGGAAATCAAGCAAAACCAGAAACCAAGTAGCAGTAAATGCATTACCTCCAAGAATGTGGGTCGAAGCCTGAGCACATGCCTTTGCATTTTAAACAAGGCACTCCTCTTCCTGAAGGTTGCTGACTGATGGATACCTGAAATCAGAGGAAATATTTTAAAGTTTTCTAGACTGCTCTTCATCATTAATTACAAGAAGGTATATAAATATAACTAAACAAGCAGCATTAAAAACATTAGAAAAGAACAGCATGGTATCAGTCAATCCCCATCTTCTAGATGTAACGGACCCATGAAGGACAAACATGCAGTACCCATTTTCCTCCATAACTCCTAACTGCGTACTTGAGGCTGCAGCAATAGTCAGACTAATCGTTGGTCGGGTTAAGCATTCATTCCCTGCAACCAACCAACTGCCAAAACGAATCCACAAGCAGGACGTGAGTGTCTCAGCACCCTCCAGCCCAAGTTCCCCAGCAAAGGTGTACATAGGCATACAGCATCTGACACTGGAGGTAGCACAGAGCACATCAGGCCTAATTAATTAATTAATTAATTAAAACATTTCTATGCCGCCCCATTCGCAGAAGCCTCGGGGCGGCTCACAACATAAAATTAAAATACAAGAAATAACAATATAAAATAAGTCGCCCTGGCCAGATAAAATAAGCAAATAATATTAACAATTAAAATGACACTTAAATAAAAAGGTCTTCGCCTGGCGCCGAAAAACAAATAACGATGGCGCCAGGCGGACCTCTCTGGGGAGCGCATTCCATACATGCACCTTCTTCTCTTGATAGCCTTCTCTTCCCTGAATGCATTCAGTCTCCCTTTATGTCCCTCAGATTGGCAGCCATGCCACTTCTTGAGGATGTGAGCAATTTTACCACATGAACAATTTTACCTCAGAAGTGTCAAGTGAACATGGCCATCACATATATTTAACATCAGTGTTATGGGCCAAGTTAGAGCAGGCCTCAAGTCACTTTGGCAAGTGCTAGTGGATGATACTCCAAGGAAGCAATGGTAGAACAGGAAGATGGTGCTGAGGGATTTTTGAAAGGAAAAAGAAGATATCTTTAGAGGATTTAAGACCCTCTTATTGTACATCATTCCTCAAAAATCTTGACTTCTTTACAACTACCATGTCTCATGCAGGGAACTTGAAGGCTTAATCTTTTGAAAGCTATATATCCATGATTCAAGCCAGTCATAAATATTTCTGCTCCAGGACTGATATAGCCAAGAGAGAAGTGCAGGGCTCCTATTCCAAAGATAAATTCTACTGAATGCTTGCTGAAGTGAGAAGTTTTCAGTTCTTCTGGGATGAAACTTTTGTTCTCTTATATGCTTTGTATTACCTGTATGACGATATTTGTTTATAAGTGGCCAAATCTCACTAGTTACATTGGCAGTGAGAATGGGCAAGATTTCAGCTTTGTCACACCTTTTTTGTTTTTAAATCAGAGCCTCTGAGATCCACCAAGATGCAGAAGAAATGCACTTATTTTTTAAGTGCAGGATGTGCCCTGAACACATTCTGAGCACAGCAGTTTGTTGTTCAGTGTAAGAACTGAATGGAGCTCATGAGCCTCTCAAAAAAGTCTGCTCCCCGAGCTTCCCTCATTTCAGCACCACAGTTTCTTTATTTTCCTGCCGCTTATTTCAATCACTGGAACCTGTTGCTGACCTGAATGATTTCTTTCTTTGCCACACATCTGTTGGTAGGTCTTGAACTACCTTCTGCCCAGCACCTGTTTACAGGTTACATATGGAAAGAGGGAAAAGATGGAGGCATTCCAATATGAGGTCCTACAGACCTCACCAAACTGGTTGTGCATAGCTGGAGGTATTAATATGAAATGCAGCAACTTAAATGATAAATGCCTTATCGGGTCCTTTCTGCTTGTGCTGAATGCCATCATGGTCAGGAGAAAATAGGTTCATTTCTTCTAAGTCATGTTTTGTTATCTGGAGACACCTTCACCGTATTTCAAGCTAAGGGATCTTACTCTGGTTAACTTGTGAAAAAGTGAATGCAGTCCTATTATTAAAAGCATCTTAATCTGTTTAAAGCATGAACAGAGATTTGAGGAACTTAAACCCTCAGTCATGTCCAGCTCTATTATCACATGTGAAGGTGTTCTCTTGATTGCAGGTCCACTAAATAAGCAGCAACTGGACTTCTATGCGAGCTTTGAGTTTGCATGAGCAAGGGTGGAAAGCATGGTGGGTGTTCGCAACAAGGCAAGAGCCAGAAGTTGGCATTGGCGGACAGCTTCCTCCTCCACCTTCTTGTTTTCATGGCTTGTTTACCTGACTTCTTCAGAATGGACAAAGTGAGACAACACCTTTCGCCTGCCTCGTGTTCTCCTTCTTGGCAGTTGTACAAATTTGATCCAGAAGGAGAAAGGAAGTAAATAGACAGCAGAGATGGAAGTCAGAAGGAGGTGGACCCATCAGGTGGAGACATTAGAGCATCTTGCCCAGGGGTCCACAAAGCTAAGGGTTCACATTGCATGTCAGCCCCAACATCTCAACGTGCTTGGCTCTGCAGATCTTCCTGAGCTGAACATGAAAGTTTGCAAGGGTGTTAAGGAACAATCAGCAGAAAATGAGTAAACAACTTCCCCATGGGCAGGAACTCTGGCAAGGCAGGTTTCCAACTGTGGGGAAGCTGCCAGGTTATGCTCAAACTTTCGTGCTAAACACACAAAGGTCTTTAAGAGTGTTTGCATACTCAGGGGGAATGAGAGAGAGACTTGTGTGTGCACCTTCATCTCCTTGTTAACTTTCTCATGCACAGGAGGAATGCCTGCGCTGGACATAGGATAGGAGTAGATCTACAGTGGCCCTTTCACACAGACATTTCTGGATCCACCAGAATAACTTTTAGTAAGCCACTGTGGGGCAGTGAAGTGCTGGACTGGCTCAGGAGATCTGCATTGTATTCCCCCTCACCCATGGAGCTCATGGGGTGGCTTTGAGCTATCCACTGACTCTCAGCCTTAACTCAACCTTACAGGGTTGTTGTGACGATACACTGAAGAAGTGGATCAGGTACTTTAACTTGGACTCTTTGGAGAAAATGTACTAAAGAATGCAAGAAAGCTATATAAAGTATATTGATAAAATTAGACAGGTCAGGTTAGAAGGCAATCTTACACATGTTTGGACAGAAACAAAAGGCTGCAACAGCCAGCATGCCTGGACGGGCGTCCTAGGAGCCGCAGGCTTTTCTTCTGCCTGAGCATGCGGCACATTGCACCTTTAACTAGGTGCTTCAAAGTGGAACAGCAGGTGAATAAATCATGTTTTTCAGACATGCTTAAGGATATTATATCCTGGTAAGCGGCAAGATAAGAACATGCTGTGCTAGTTCAGGGTATCTACTAATTTGTTTTGCTACAAGATAAACCAGGAAATATAACTGAGAAGCCAAGAGACTGTAGTCACTGCAGTAGAGTGGTGGCTTGATAGCCAAGCCGATTTATAGGTTTCCAGACTCCTGATACACTGTACAAAGACTCAGGAGTGTTATTTTGAGAATGTGGCCAGTCTCTACATCTTTGCCATTAAGCTTTGTGGATGGTTTCCATGGTAAATGGGAAACATGGCAAGAGAAAAAAATAATAAGATGTCCTAAGAGGAATGGAAAGCAGGGAATGGGCAGGAGAAGAGAGAAGTGTTGCAGCTTTATTTAATTCATTCATGAGAGAAGAGGTCAAAAGAATGGATCTATAAAAACATTTCAAGTTGCAATCAGTCTTTAAAAGGTGAAAAACACAGTGTGCTCTGAGTTTACTCGGGGCACAATTTCTGATAATTGTTCCTAACATGCAATAAATTCCTGCCTTTAATCTTCAGAAAATGTTCAAGTGTGACTGTGTATTCAAAGAAGGAAAAATATGTACTGGGGGTGCCAAAAGTGAAGCTGTCCTAAAAGGAAATATTTTAGAGAAACGGATACAAAGGAATGCTGTCTTTATAATCAGTCTTGTCACTGCCCACCCCCAAGGAATTCTCCCAGACTCCAAAATCCCAAAGACTGCATCTTCAGGCCTGGTAGCAAGTCTCCTTGTCAAGGTGCCAGTCCACACTTGAGATCGTGGCAGGCTTTTTCCAGGAAAATAGCAACACGCCCCTCCAGCATCTGTGCAGGTGTACGGGGGTGGGGGGTGAACTTGTATACTGCAGAGACTCCAGACAGGTGTAATGCATGGCTAATAATTCAGTCCTTATGAACTAATGGGGTTACCATTACGGAGCACCACTGGCCATCTCCCATATTAATTGCATGAACTAATAATCCTGAACAGGGCTCCAGATGACTCCCATCAGGCCACCCAGCGTTCCAGTTTGTGCTCTCATGCCACAGAAACATACTTGGTTTGCGAAGTCCGTCATTCTCACCTTCTCCCTCACAATGTTCTTAACACGTCGTGGAGAATAAATACAGCTCTGTGCTGCTGTAAACCAGCGAGTCTAAAAGGTGCAACGACACCATCACATTTGGGTCCGTGGCATCAATTCAATTTGCAGTTGAATTGCCCATTAACATAATTGGGCCTAGGACCATTTCAGTGCTTCCAGGCGTGATGCAGAAGATCTCTTCCTCACATTCTCATTATGCTTCAGCTGAATGTTGTGCTTTTGCCGCCAATGTACATGTGTGGGTGCATACACACACCTGTATGCCAGTGACACACTGACTATTAACCTAAGTAGAGCTGCTTTATGTTCTGCAATTCAGTATGCAGTGCATTGAGCATTTATGATTCTCTATGAAAATTACTTGCAAAGATCCGGTAGACCCTGAAAGACATTTACTCACTTTTCAGCTTCAATCTTACAGTTGCACATTTTTCAACCTGGGATTTTTTAAAAAGTGATTTTGCTCAACACTTTTTCTAACACAGCCATGTGCATAAAGTAGACATTCTTAGACTCAACTCCCAACTTTTGTGGCCATTAGCCTCAAATACAGGGGCTTCCTAGAGTTGATGGCTAAAATATTTGGCAATCTACCTTCTGCCTACTCCTGCTCTATACTGTGGATGGGGACTGTGGACCTCCCGGGATTGATGCCCTGCAACATCCATCATCCCTCACTATCTGCTATGCTGGCTAGGGCTGCTGGAGTTGTCCAACAACCTCTGGAGATCCATACATTGCCCCCATCCTCTACAGTCTAGATAAAGTAAGCCTGGAATCAGAAGAGAGGAGACAGGTCTCTTTTGAATCAAAGCTCTTGGCGATCCCCAATGCCATGTATCTTGAGACATCCAAAGCACTTTGTGTCTCACCACCTTGGGGCTGACAACAGACCAGGAAAAAAATAACCTGGTTTGCTCCAATACCTTAAATAGTAGCTTCATCCGCTGACACATCAGAGGAAGATGAAGATAAATATTATCTCCTTCTAATGTCTACATACCAAGCATAAGGCAGAGATGATAAGTTTTAAATGTTGGCAGCTACTACTAGCTCTAGAACATTAAAGAACATCCCATGCAAGAAATGATGCCTGCCAAAACTGACTCTGTACAGTAAGACTTCTCCTGTTTTATAAAGCCTTCACATCTAGAATATTTATCTCTTTAGGCTGTGTTCCAAAGATTCATAATTACTGCTGGCAAGCTTTGGGAAAAGGAGGGAGTAACTGGAAAGACAAATTAGACACAAGGAACCCACATTTCAAATGATAAATAAGAAAGAAACCTGAATTGTTATTGTGAGCTTCTCCCACTCCACCTATGTAAAAACTCTTGCTCGCAGGCTTTCTTGCCATACTAAAGGTAATTAAATATGAGGTGCTGTTTCATACACAAATTGAAAATGAAAGGTGCCTGTGGAAATTCTTAATCCTGCTAGATAAATTCAGATGTTTGGGTGACTGGGAAATAAGAGGAAGAAAAATAACCTCTGTTTATCAAGGCAAGAGATAGTATGTATATTAAAGGCCTTATTTTAGAAGTTCATATTTAACATGGTAATTTCTAACAACAGAGAAGTGATTGGATTCAGGAAAGACTAAGCCAAGACACTTTGCTTGTCAGCTGAGGCTGCAAACCTTTCTTCTGTCATCACTGCAGTCCGAACGTTGGACACAGATGGCAGCTGCATGGGCCGTAGCCCAAAGGTAGGGCACGTACTTTGCAGCGTCAGTCCCTGGGATAGAGAGTGGGCCAGTCTCTTCCAGCCTGTTATTCCAGAGTCATCGCTGGATTCTAAAAAGGGGAAAGGAGCAAGCGGGGACTGAAACCATCGAAGCTCCTTCAATAGTGCCTAATAAGGGTGAGAACCAGCCTGTTTTGGAAGGGAGGGGGCATGTATGATCAAGGACTGGGAGGAACTAGCTTCAGCATTTGCACTGTCCTGCTCTCCAGCGGCGAGAGACACCCTGATGGTGGAGCCAGAAGCCTTACTGAAAGGAAGGGACTGAGGGAAGTGTCCAGTTGGATTTGGCTCTTTATAAGCAGGGCCCCTCTTTTCAGCTTTGGCAGAAAGCTACTTGGAGCTCAAAGTGTCTACTTGTGGAGCCACAATAAAAGAACTGCTTTGCAAAGAGTTGTTTTTGAGTGTGGGAACCAGAGGGAAGGGTAGATGGTATATGCAGGTGCAGCTGGGAGAGGCTGACGTCTGGAACACCAGCCAGCTTATGCCAATCAGTGCAGACAACACTTGGCTAGATAGATGCAACTCAGTAGAAGCCAGCATTGTATGTTCTCATACACTTTGTTCCACTGTTGCTTCTTTTCAAATAGCCTTTATAGTCTTTGATATAAACAAACAAAGAGAAAGAACTTTCCAAAAACTCTGTATAACTTATGTACGATGTTACAGTGGAACAGACAGAACCAGATGGACGTACAATCTCTGACAAAGCCTTTCTCTCTCTCTAGCACAGCTGTCTTCTCCAAGGTGACAGTTAACTACAAAATAATTTGGAAGGTAGTAAGTCTGATCGTTGACCATGTTGTCAATTCATGTTTAGATTGAGCACAAGTCCTAAGAAATGGTTTAGGACTATAGACTCCATTCTCTAGTTGGCAAGACTGGCCATCTGTCAGGGATGCTGTAACCATGCCCTGCAGTTACAACCCTGAAGAGTCGTCATTATGTAGTGGGTTGGACTAAATGATCACTAAGGGCCTATTATTTTATTAGAGTCATTAATAATAATGACTATTATATTATGAAAGAAGCAATGCATAAGCAAGTGTAAAGTGTAAGTGGAGGGACAAGCGTTCTTGGCTAATACAAGGGGCTAGGATCCGAGCTAGCAAGAAAGGCTGTTTGGAGTTCTGGTTGCTAGCATGAAAACAACCCCTTGTTTGGCTGCTGTGAAAGAGGCAGGTGCCACATTGGGCATCATTAGGAAAGAACTGAAAACAAAGCTGCCATTATTGCAAAGTTGTTATATGGATCTAAGGCACACATCCCCCTTGGACTACTACATACAGTTCTGGTCACTAAAACAAACCAAGAATCTTTCCAAGCTGAAAAAGGTGCAAAAAATAAAAAAGGCAATTGAAATGGTCTAGGCACTACAGCAATTGCCCTCTTAAAAGGAAAAGTTACAAAGTTTGGGCTGTCTTGCTCAGAGGACAGGTGAATAAGTGAGGACATGCTAGAGCAGTGTTAGCGTGTACAAAATTGGGTATGCTGTGATGAAAGTGCATAGCAGGACATTTCTTTTCTCTCTCATAATGCTAAAGCTGATTTCAGCCATCCAGCTGTGCTGCTTGGGGTGGGCAGAGACTGAGAGACACCAGGGGACCTTCTAGCCTGGTCACTTCCTTCCCTCCCCAGGTTGTTTTTCCGACTTTGGAGCAGTAGCTGTGTCAATGCCCCCTGTGGAAGGGGCAGTGGCATGAGAGAGCCTTGACCTCGGAGCTCTGAGTTTCGGATCTCCAAATCCAAAGCATCCTGTGACCTGTCCGATGCTGTCCGGGTTGCTCTCCAATAATCGCTTAACCTCAAGCATCAGAGGCAGCGTGTTTCTCAGGACCAGTTGCTGGGGAAGATGGGTCAGAGGGTGCCACTGTGTCCATGGTCTGCCTGTGGGCTTCCCTTAGGCACCCAGCTGGTCCCTCTGGGATGCTGGACTGCATGAATTAGTCTAATCCAGCAGGGCTTTCAGGTGCGTGTTTGAATAGAAAGCACAGACTCCTACAGCACGTCCCAGCCTGGAATTTGCAAGAGCAGAGCAGAGCTGTCAGGGCAGGGCGTTTTCACTGGGACCCCCTACGTTGGAGGGGACTTGACGACGTGTAACAACAACAGACCGTCTTAATCGCTGGACATCTTTTCCTTTGCCCACGTAAAATGCTAGAGAGAAGGTGATTGAAGTCTCATTTGTCAAGGCAGCTTTAGAAGGGACATGACCAGGCTTAATAAGCCTTTTAGCAAAAGCATTCCTGGATATAAACATTTTGGGTTATGAAGCTGCGCTGTGGTGCAGCTGTTGTACTTCCAAACCTTTGTCCCGGGTTGCTAGCACAGCAAATCCAGAATTGGCAGGTACTTTCAGAAGTACTTGAACAATAGAGGTCTCTGAACAACAGAGATGGGGAGGGGGAGAGGAGCAAAGGCCCCTCAGAGAAACTTAGTCTGCCTTTATGGATAATCTGAATGAACCAAGCCATTTTTCCTATTAAGCAGTTGGCTAGAAGTAGCCTCGAGCCTTGTTACTAGTCATGTTCCTGTAGTATGCCTAAATTCAGCTGAGTAGGTAGTTGATAAATGGCTTGAAGTTTTTGCCAGGTACAATCACTAATCCTGCTGACTGCTAAGATCCCCAAGCACATTTTTCATGCAGCGGGTGGCTAGCAAGTCCTGCAGCTTGCATCGTAAGCCAAGCATTTATTCCTGTGCTTGCTGCAGATGGCTTGGCCCTCCTCAAACATCCTGCAAAGATGGCCTGAGTATAGAAGATCCTGGAATGGAATGGGTGCTCACACGGCCAGTTTTTGTTCTCCAGCCTTTGTACAAGGGACGTTTGGGGAACATGGTTTCTAAGTGAAGGATCTCTTTGCCATTATACCGTGATTGGTATTTCAAGCCCCACAGTGGCTACTTTTTAATTCCCAAATCCAGCAAAAAACATTTCATATATATTGGAAAAAGGTCCCTATCGGCTCCCCACCTTTAACACTTAGGCTATTGTGTCCACTGCAGCCCCTCTTATTTGCTTTAAAAAAAATCAAGGTTGTGTACAACTACTTAAAACAATGAAATCTTAGAAGGTCAAAAGTTGTAACACATGAAAGCATTAAACTAATAATTTAAAAGACTAAACTTAAAAGAATCACCTTCACAAACTTTCTTAGAAGCCAAGAGGGTGGACACATACTGCTCCCGAGAAATCACATTTCAGTTCAGAACGGCTCAGGAGAAAGGTCTTCAACACACATCCAACATATGGGCTATTGCAAGCAATTTTATTTATTATATTTATATGCCAATTTTGACCCTGCAAGGTACCCAAGGCAGTGTATATCTTCTCCATTTTATTGTCACAGCAACCCCATGAGGTAGGTTAGGTCGAGAGTTAGTAATCAGCCAAAGGTAGCCAGTGAGCTTCATGGCCAAGAGGGGACTAGAACCTCGGTCTCCCTAGTCCCAGTCCAACAATCGAACCTTTGCACCACATGGGCCACAATGGCAACACTGCCCCCAAGAGGGCCTCTCCTTCAGATCTCTTTCTTTCTCAAGATCCACAATAACCAATCAACCAAATGTCACCTGCTCCTGAAGACAACTTGCCTCTCTTCCTTTCATGTCTGAACCTCCACCCTCAACCCTAAATTTCTCCCCCTCCTATGATTACAAAAGACAGAGCCTCTCTAAGCTGCTTTTAGCATTTCAAGGGAAACGTTCACTGGAGCACATCTGCATTCAGTTCAGGTCCATGAATGTCATGCTTGCCTTAACACCCACCAAATTCCATTTTATTTTTGGCTGCCTGGTACTAGAATGCCTAGTACTTTCTGCACTTGGCTTCACCTGTTCCACTTCACACATAACCAACGTAAGGTCCCATCATGCTACTTCTTTCCTACAAAGGAGCAGGCTTGTGATTCTTCGATGAGACAACTTTATTTGTAAAGAGATCATTTTCCATGCTCCACAAACATCTCTTTCTGCACCTGGCTACACCTTTTTGTTAGGCAGCAAGTGTCACTAGTCTGAAACAGGTCCTTGTTAACAGCAACGGATACACAAGTCTTAAGGGGATACTGTGCTATTCCCACAGTGTAAATACTTTCCTGTTCAGAATATGGCTGAGTCTACACTTCAAACCCTTAAAATCTGACATTACAATCTGGGCACGCCTACGCGATTATCCTCCACCTATCATTTGAATCCTTTGAAAAGTCCTTTTACAGTATTAGAGAATTAACTCCAGTGCAAGTCACACAATTACATACTATTAGCCTTTTACAGTGCTTTAGATTTATGGCCATAATAGGCACTGCTAGTATTTCTAACTCTCTCTCTCTTTCTGGAAGCCATTTAACAGTGCTTATTTCTTCTGTTTCTAGAAAGTGGATGGGTCTCACCCCATGGTCTAAAACTCTCACCACATCTTAGGAATCCCATAAAGGCCAGAAATGTTTTGTCTGGCAATCATTAGTGCAGTTGGAGCTGAAGGTTGCTTGCATTGCTAGAGGCAGCTTATATGCAGGGAAGGGCGAGGCCCCTTCAGCTGCAGAGCATTTTAGGCAGTTTGTCCCTTGAGCAGAAGGGGCTTTCAGAAATCATATTCATTGTTGTGTATCGCTACTCATCCTTTACAGTTTACAAATCAAATGAATTTATTTTGGATTTTTTAAAAAAGTTTGAAGACTTGGTATCGTTACCAAAGAAACTCAGCAGAATGCTTCAGGTTGACATAGCATCTATTGTTTCAGATGTTATTTCCCTGTTTTTTCCTTTTATAGGTTCTTACTGTTTAACTGCCTGGCTACTGCATGGTATAAAGGTGGAATAAACAAATAAATCAGGAAGTTGAAAGCAAGGCTATGAACACAGATACTGAAGAAGCATGAAGGAAAGCAGAACTCTGACCATAACCCATGGCAGGTGGGTTCTCATGTCACATCAAACCATTCTGAGAATAAACCACCGTGTGGTTGTTTGTTGAACAACTTCCAGTATTCTTAAAAGACAAGTATGGTTGCTATGGCTGCTTGTTCTCTTTTTCTCTCAGCTTTCTGCTTTCTCCTGCATGTATTCCAGGTTTCTTTTCGGCAGAACACATTTCCCCAGTCTTTGCATCAGCTCCATTTCAGCAACTGATCAACAGGGGTTACTCCCTTGCCACCTGCATCAGCTTGCCAAATCAAATTCATATTATGAACCCTTATGAATGCAGTGATGTGCTCACCAGCTATTCCCCCCACCATTTGGAGACTGTGCTGTTGTGCACATCCACATCTCTGATACCTAGAAAAATGTCCTATATTCCCCTTCCCCACTGCTGCCTAGCAAAACCTTTCTTAAAAATCCATTTTGCGTTAAAGCAAGCACTTCCACTCCCAAATACACACTGGCAAAGCACTTTGTCCCCAGCCTCTCCCCCACTCCCTGCCTGGCACTTCCTTCCGTTGCTATCACATCCTGACATGGGCCTCCAGAGCAGTTTGCAACGTCAGATGCCACGGCGAGGCAGTAACATGGAGGGGGAAATTGGGGGAAAGTAGAGGCAGCTGTGGGTCGAGACCCGAGGATGAGGGAGAATGGTGGCAGCATCTAACTTTTTGTGGTAACTCACAATAAAATCACCCTGCTGTGACTGAACAACAGAATACATTCCCATGGCTAGGAACAGCCCTGAAACAGGCCATGGGGTTCCAGGGTGGCTTGTTCATGAAAAAAGAAAGGGCCCTGCTTGAGTGTGCATAGCACTACAACCCACCAGGGCTGATCAGCCATAGTGGGTCATTATGGCATGCAAACAACGTTATGGTCTCCGACGCTGTTGAGACAGTCTCATTCATACATCCAAGGCATGCACAATCCCCACTTTTCCCAACAGGGTTGGCATGCGTGCACCATGGAGAAATATTTTGGTACTTGAGCGAGCACATGTCTGCTACCCTCACTGTCTGGAAAGAACAGTCCACCATCATGGTGAACAGATGCTGCCAGAGGGAAGGCTGTTCCGCTTCTACATAGGCAAGCTTTGGACTAGTGGATTAAGAACAGAGTTCCCCCATGCTGGTGCCCACTAGATGTTTTGGTCTGTGGAAATTGAAGGCCAAAACATTTGCTGGGCAATAGTTTGGGGAAGGCTGCTATAGAGAAGGAGGGAGAACAGATCAGCTCCACCATTGCTTAGTAGACAGCTACCTACATGGGAGTATATTCCTTTCTCCCGCTGTGGAGCTCAAGGTGGCTATATGGGGTTCCCAGGTTGTCTCCCCTCAAAACTCAACCCAGCTCCCGATCTGCTTAGCTTCCACATGGTGGGTGCCTTATGTGCCTTCAGACCATACTCTGGGCCATTTACATACAACAGCAAGGATGTAGGATCTCTTTCCATCACTTGCAGTTCACCAAATTTTATTAAATTTAATAGCACCACATTCTGCTCAAAGTAATACTGGAGGTTAATCAAATACAAATTAAATAAGAATGATGGATGGATAGAATCACAGCAGATAAAAACCTACCTTAGTAGTTGGACAGGAGATTCTCTTGGTTGCCAACCTGGAAAACCATGCCTAATCCAACTGTTCACTGTATGTCTGGGGCAAAATAAGTAGGCCATTGGGTGCATTGTGGCAACCATCAAACCTGGCATCAGGATCCTTTACCATTCAGTTCTGATGCTGGTCAGTATGTGAACAAAGTAGGACTTGCAGGCAGCCGAAATAAGAATTACTTACTATATAATTACTGTGGGACACAGATGATAAACCAGCTTTGCTTTCTGGACAGAGCTTGACACTGTGGGCTAGGGTTCTGACAACTTGGGAGGTGAGAAGGATGCTTGGGGAGAGAAAGCGTCTTTCTGCTGATAGCTAGCAAGTGTTTATACAGAAGTGTATACAAAGAAGCATCCTGATTGTAAAAGCCATATTAGATTGCCAAATCCAATCGTTTGTTTCCTCCAAACAGCTTCACTAAGGATACTTAAGTGGATCAGTTGCATTCATAAAAGCTGTGATGAGCTGGCAGGATTAGGAGACTTGCCAGACAAAATCTATTGTGCAAAAAAGAGAAAAGTGTGGCAAGACTGGCCCTTAATCTAATGCAAGTCAGGACATTCCTGCAATGCCGATGTCTGATGTCTTCTACTAGCAACAGAGAACCTTGTCTACAGTTTTTATCCTTGCCTGAACTTCTCTGTGTATTAATGAATGCACAAAGTATGGCAAAACAGTCTGGATAAAATAACTAAGAACTGGTTCAACATTTCATCCACTACTCAGAAAAAAAAACCAAACCCAAAGCAAATATTTGAATAGTTTCAACATATAATAATCTTATTCACTCCTGCAGACTGTAGGGATATTGCAAGAATAATTGCAAATGCTGCCAAAAATGGTGGGATGATGGAATATTAGAAGTATCCCGCTTTCCAATTAACAGCAGCAACAAAGCCCACTGTGTGATACTTGTAAACAAAACACAGAACTCTACTTCTAAAATTTCCAAGTAAAGACATACACATGTGGATGGTAGTGAAATGGAGAAGATTGGATGTGGCATTGCTGTAGGCTAAGAACTGTCCTTAGAGAAACTCTGAAGATGGTGTAGAAAGAGCAAAAAATGTTCAGGCTATTCATATACGAACAGGCCCTTGCCTGAAGGAATTTCCAGTTTAATACTCTCAATATATGACACTTTTCTCTTTCCAAACTCCAGTGGTTGTGCAAAGAACTAGTTGATCTGATAGGGCTTTGGGACCCTCACCATGCAGAGTGAATTGGTGCTCTTTTCAATTTTCCTATGAACTTGCTCGGCTCGTGATATTTAACCTGATATTTACTCAGAAGTAGACTTGCAATTACCAAATTCCCTTGTGAAAAGACATAATTTACCCAGCAGAATTACTTTCATATGTCTGATATGCCAAGATCAGTCTTTCACTGTGGTAATGCTAGCCACTTTCAGAGGATTGCTGTACAACCTCTGGCTCAAGGGAGATCAAATTTAAGGGATTGGTTTTGCAAGAAACTCTATAATAGTCATTTTGTAACTTGCCAAGTATTCATACAAAGGAAAACGTTTTCTCCTCTGGAACATATGAAAGAATATTTTGCATTCTTATATAATACATTGTAAAGAATGACTTGAAAATTGAGCTGATACATTAGTAAAAGAGACTGACTTCTCTCTTTTTAGTTCTAAGGCATTAATCATAGAGCAAAACAGTTTTCTCTTTTTTTGGATTTCTCTTATTCAACCATTAATTATTAAAATGTATTTATATTTTGTTGAATATTTTATACTGCGTATTTAAATAATATGTAATATAAGTATAATGTGTCTTATATATAAATTAATAGAGCAATCAAAATATATGCAACTTAAAAGAGCCACAGATGTAGACCTTAGCATTATAAATAATTTGAACAATAATATGTTAATATTACACATTTCCAAAGTTACAGTTAATGTGATGGAGATGAAATTCTCGGAAAATATTTGGTCAATTCTCACTAAATATTAGTTTTTCACCATCATTTTACTTCTAACTTTTTGAAGCATTCAGAATTTGGCAATATATAGCAGCTGACATGTAGTAGCAATGAAATGTTTTGGAAAAAATGTTTTATGCTATGCTTATTTTGCATTGACTGAATTTAACAGATCCAAAGCAGGTAAGATTTTAGTGGCTATAAAGAAATGCCAAATGCATAAAACTGTTTTGAAATGTTTACTTTGTGGGTCTCCCAGAAGCGGCTGTGTAACAGGACAGACCCGAGTAATTTTTTTGTTACTGACAAAGGAAATAGTAGTTGCTTGGAGATTTTCGGAGGTGGGAGACAGTTATAGGTTTGAATATGCTTGGATCAGTAACATTAGCCAGTCTGCTAGTACAGAGGGGGTAAAAGTCTGCTGGTTGGTGTGTGGTGTTATGGACCAACTAGGATGAAGCTCAGGCAAAAGTGAATAGTTAAGGCTTGAAGATCAGGATTAAGAAGCAAGAGGTGTGTTGTGCCAGGAGGTTTCTTCCTTCTTTCTTTCCTGAAGGAGATTACTTCAGTATCCCGTAAAAGCAAGGACAGATTGTCCAAAGCATAGCAGGAGGACCTCTGCGAGTCAGAGAGAGACTATACTAGGAATCACGGATTTTCAAAAGGCAGTTCTGTCTGTGTTTTGTGGATTATTACGGTAGGTGCTCTTTTGCTCTGTTGTCGTTTCATTGACAGAAGCAGAGTTTTTGTAGAAAAGTTTTGTAGGATTTTGCTAATTCACATGTGCACAAATTTGCCAATCTGCATTAATTTTTGTGTAGTAGTTAACGTGAATTTGATCAAATCTCCTGAAAATTGGAGAAAAAATGGAAACATTGACACATCTTCCCACACTTTAGTCAACAGGGAAAATATGTGTTCTTGGTTGGCATTTTTCTTCTTTGTATACTTGTTTAACTAAATTTGCATTCAATTTACAGAGAGTAAACAAAGAAAAAAGAAAACCAATCTGCAAGTCTTCCAGAATCTGCATGATTTGAGAAAAATCTAATTCAGTGCAAAAATCTATGGACAGGGTTCACAGAAAGACGAAGAAGAGTCCACAACTTCCCTAGGTAATTGGTTCTGTTGCTGAGAGTGGATTTCTCCAACATTTCTTGACTGTACAGAAGAACCGGGCCTTATCTGTGGATGTATCTGACAAGGGTGCACATTTAGAGAAACTTAACCTGAGATAAAAAAAGGAAAGATCCAATCAGGGTGCCTGTAAGCTCCAACCCTAGAGTATTATGGGCATTCTATACAAGACAGGAGACGATTTTCACCTTCCTGTTCCTCCTACTCTGTAAACAACTGATTTTGGCTGTCTCATTGTGGATGCAGAAGGAAGGCAGCTGGGAGCTGTTAGGATACCCCATAGCCTAGCAGACCCAGTCCCTTACCCTCTCTGCCTCCCAGGCACTCCCTTACCTTTTCAAGGTGACACTTACAACCTTGGAGAAATAACTGGCACAGTACTTCCATGCCAGCTTCAAGGGGCATCTGGAAATTAAAAAAGTATCAACCTCTAGTCAATTTCTAAGGATCAAAGGATGACTCTGTCTGAAGCTTAGCAGGGACAGTCTCCATAGAGTCTTTAAGAATTGTTAGTAAGCAATCGTTTGAGAAGTCCAGCATAAGTTTCTACCTCTCCATAAGTGTAAAATATCCCTTTAATACATTTACTTATTCATCTTGTCTCTGCTCTCTAATGTCATGCCCAAGCCTTCATGCCATCTACTAAAGGTTGGGGTTTATAGATATTCTAAGAGTATTGGTAGTAGTTAAGGATCAACCTGTAAGATTCTTAATTTATAGTGCCAATAGAGCTCCTTAGGCTCTGAAATACAAGCATTTGAAGGAAATAAGATGCTCCAGAGGTGAGATTTCTTCATCACTCAGAGGCAGTTTCCCCATAGGTGGTAGCAATGCTGGGGAGAGGAAATCAGAGACCAATTACATGCCCAAACTCTGTAAAAATAAGTTTTAGGCATTAAAATCCAAGTTTTTGATATTGAAAGTGGAACAGATTTTGAAATTACAAACTGGTTTGGGTTGCTGAAAACAGGTCAATGCAAAATTCATCCTGGCCAAAATAGACATAATGCCACACATGGACACACTCTGCCTAAAGAAGGACACTGCAGCCTTTAAAGGTATTGCGACCTAGGAGGACAAGGCAGTCCATTCCCATGGATTTTAAGAGAAGGACTAAAAATTCAGATGTTCCAAGTGTGCAATTTATTGTGAATTACAGCATGCTATGGACAGGGTTCTTGGAAATGGAGTGAAAAGTGCTGCATTGGTTTCTTATGAGTTCTCAAATCAAACCCAATTAAGTTTTATACATTTCTGTGAAAATGCAAAAACTAAGTATAATATATATATTTTCAGGATGTGTTCCAAAAATATAAAATAAACTCTAACAGATCCATATGCTTTCTTGAATAGAGTAGTATACTTCTTTTAATGAAGTACATTGTACATCAGATCTGCAATCAATACCAGGAGTTCATTGCCACATGTAGTTCATATAAATCCAGGCTCAATTTCTTGATTACCAGGAAAAACAGTTTGTTGCTCTTTTATTATTATGCCCCAGCAAACCCCAGGACAGCACTATTCAAACACTGGGAAGATAACATTTTTGATCACGGGTTTAAGCACAGATCTTCCTGGCATGGTCCAATGCAATAGAAAAGAATTGGGAGCAGTTGATTTCACAACTGTTCTAGAAGGGAAATCAAGTTTGCCATAGAAACACTTTATTTTTGCCACTTACACACACGGACACCAATATCTAAGGAAACTAATCCAAGTGGGTAGCTGCCAAATTTCAGCCTCCCTCCAATGTGACAAAGATATAACAGAGCAAGAGACTCTGCAAATACCATGCCCTTCCAAGTGCAAATACTTGGCAGGATTCCTCTCCCCAGCAACAATGTGTGAATTCATGATAAGGAAAAAGGGAGAGAGGACAAGCTTTTAAAAATAGAGCTGAAGGTTTTCCATAAACTGAATTCAAAAGTGGTGTCTTAAAAATTGGGCCTGGACCTAAAAAGGAAAACAAGGTAGTAACTTGGGTTAGGTGAGGATTTGCGTGCAGCAAGAATCCAAACATATTCCTAATATGCTCTAAGCATGCTCCAGTACAGCCACGCACTTCTTCCAGTCTTCCTTCTTGGAAGACAATGAAGGAACTTAGCAGGTACACTGGTGCACTCCAGTGACCCTCGTTCAAAATGGCCAGTGTCTCTCAGCTCAACCTACGTAACTGCATTATTGCTGTGAAAGTAACAAGGGGAAAATCAGATGTAGGCTATTCTTAGATACCTTTTTAAATACATGCTGAGATCCATATATATGCAGAGGCCTCTATATATGTAACGTGCTCAGTTTCTTGCTCCACAGAGGATTCATAGAAGATTTGGGGCAAACAATGGCCTGTTTTCCAAGTATATGCACATTCTCAGCATCTCCGATACCCATTTCACACGTCAGTGTGATTTGAATGGGTAAGAAGAAACTATGGATTTCTCTAGATGTTTTTCGGCAGTTACTGATTCTTCGCATGTTCAAGAGCAGAAACAGCTTGAGGTGACCTCAAAATAAGGTGAGGATTGAACAGATGGCCACAGGATTATATCTACTTGTGCTCATTTAAAGAGCAAACACCAGACAGTGCAGAAGCGGGATTCCAACTGCTGATGGGGCTTTCTGGCAATTTTTCCTATGCAAATTAAGCTAATTTAAGCTGTTTACACAGGGTAATTTGCATCAGAAAATTTTGGATGCCCTAGACAATTATCTAATTTACCACATTTAGTTTTGTGTTTAGTTAAGCCAAGGAAAGTACCCCATCTTAATTTCTTTTTATCTTGATATACCACAAGGATTTAACCTGAAAGATCTGAGGGAAAAATTAAATCACACTTAGTGTGATTCAAAAGACATATGAACTAGATTTGTTTTGCTGTTGGAATAGTTGTAACAATTTAAAGACAGCAGCATGTGCTTCACTTAATCGAGCTTCAGCTAGTGGGCGGTATTGAAAAGATGGCACTAATAAAAATAATTAAGAAAAAAACAAAGGTACTGGAAACTTGAGAATTCTTTCAGCAGCCCAAAAAATTATGCATGTTATGGCGACATCCACCCTTTATTCAGCAGAGCTCAGCTTGCTGGGGCTGTGGTGTGAGGCACCTTTGACTTCACGGTTAGACATGAGAACAGTTCCATTTGTGTTTCTGCCGGAGTGGTATTCAGCCTGCTCCCAATGCGACTGCAGTCCCAGGAGGAGCCAAGCCACGGCTTCGGGGCGCTCATAGACCATCTGTGATACCCGAGAGCCAAGGGCTTCACAGGGCATGCTTCAGCAGCATGGAGAGACCTGGTTGCCCTTTGTTGATACACCAGCCAACTATGGCCGTCCATGTACTGGTGGTCACCTCTTCCTAGAGTACTGCAGTGTTTTACAAGTGGGGCTACCTCCTGAGGCAGTGCAAAAACTTCAGTGACCACAGAATGGAACAGTGCGGCTGGTGACTGGGACTGGTCACTTCGGACCTATTGCACCAATTGCACTGCTTGCCAGCCATTTTCCAGGACTGATCTGAAGTGTGAGTACTGTTGTTTAATACCCTAAAATGTTTAAGGGCCAGTCCCTCTGAAGGAATGCTTTCTCACATACATTCTCTTCAGTTACTAAGATATTCCTCATTATATACATTTAGGTGCTCGGTTAAGACCTCTCTCTTCTGGCAAGCATTTAATTTTCAATTTGCTGTTAATATTATCAGTTTTACTGTTGGTTCTTTAAGTTACTGAAAACAGTAGAATATCAATATCGTCATTCACTAGGTAATTCTTTGGCTTGTTTATCTTTTGATATTCAGACTTTCACTATTACTTTGGACTCTGCTGGTTGTAAACTACTCTAAGATTATGTACCAATAGGTGAGCTTTTAAATGAAATATTTGCACAATTTCACACGGAAACATACATATACATATATTCTCCCAAATACTGGCTAGGGATAACCATCAGATAGAACCTGTCAAAGCTGCCCAATATGATGGGAATTCTATGGGAATTCCCCCAATTTGCTGTCCCTAACATATCCCCCATTCTTCTCAGTCATGATCACTGGAAAGAACAAGTGTTGGAGTCAAATGCATCTAGCTAGCTAACAATCAGGCATCGTGTTGGGGAAAGCTGGGGGTTAGAACCTCATGGTATAAAAGTCTAATTTGCGATGGAGTCGTATAACGTGCACAAGCACTCAGTCAAGAGTTATTTGCAGTGCTACTGACTGGGCTGTCTTTAATGCGCATAAAGCACAGCTCTCGCTCTGCTGGTGCATCTTCATCTAGCTCCATTTGAAGACATGACTGCCTGCAACTTTACAGCATTCATACTCAGTGGGTGAGGGAGTTTATGCTCTCACAAAACTGCTGATGTTTCGGTTACATTAG
Organism: Varanus komodoensis; assembly: GCF_004798865.1. Taxonomy (NCBI): domain Eukaryota; kingdom Metazoa; phylum Chordata; class Lepidosauria; order Squamata; family Varanidae; genus Varanus; species Varanus komodoensis. The sequence continues at coordinate 1,029,077 of NW_025336347.1, forward strand.
CACTTTTTTAGGAATCATAAATATTCCATACTACATGAATGCAGATTCTGGCTTTTAATTAGCTGTCATTAAATCCAATTTAGTTAGCATAAACTAATATTTTATGGAGTAAGAGCTTAAGGCCAAGTTGAACAGAGATGAAATAAAAGGTGCAGCTGGTATGCATCCCTGCATCAGCAAGAGGGATTTGATGCTATAAAGATGTGCTAGATAGCACATAGGTCATTGCTTCCCTGATGTGGGACGCCAGCACATGAACAAGCTGAATTAACAAGGCTGCACCTGCTTGGCTTTCTTATAGCCTGTCAAAACATTGTTGAAAAGATATCGATGGGATGACAGAGGCAGGGATAAGGACTAGCTGACTGAGAATGTTCACAATATAGCAGCCACAGGAACCCTGGGGGAAAGTGACCATGCGATACTTGGATTCTCAATTATAAAGGAGACAATGGTTAACTTGCAGCCTGGACTTCAAGAAAGCCAACTTTGATGATCTCAGAACATGATATGCGAGGTGCCATGGCAACTCACTCTTAAGGGAAAAGGAGTCCATGAGGGGTGGGAAATCTCAAAGAAGATTCTTCTCCAAGCACAACTACAAACAATTCCAACAAGAAAAAAGTGTAGAAGACAACAGAGGAAGCCCACGTGGCTCCACAAAAAGTTAAGTGATGACCTGAAATAAAACAGAATATGTACAGGAAGGGGAAGCAGGGTCAGGCCACAAAGGAAGAATATAAACAAATAGCAAGGATTTGCAGGTTATTGTCATGAAGTCTAAAGCAGAAAGTGAACTGAGATAGCAAGGAATGCTAAGAACAACAAGAAAGCCTTCTTCAGATGCACCGAATACAAAAGACAAGAGAAAGAGAAGGGTGTCTAGCTACTTAAAGTGGATGGCAGAGTGATAACAGATGACAAAGAAAAGACAGAGGCACTCAATTCCTACATTACCTCAGTTGTCTCCTGACACATGAAAATCTACAACCAGAAGGAAGTACAAGCTGAAAGTGAGAGACAGCAGTCCAAGATTGACAGACAAGTGATCAAGGAATACCTAGATGGAATAAACATGTTCAAATCTCCAGGGTCTGATAAACTCTATCCCAAAGTCATAAAAGAGCTAGCAGAGGAATTATCAGAACTACTGGCTATTATCTTCAATCAATCTTGGAAAACAGGAGAAGTGCCAGACGACTGGAGAAAGGCTTACTCCAGGGAGTTGTCCCCATCTTCCAAAAAGGGAAAAAGAGATGAACTAAGGAACTACAGACCAATTAGTCTGATGTCAATCCCTGGAAAAATTACTGAGCCAATTATTAAAAAAAATCAAAGAAAATACAGTGATTAATAAAAGGCAAGATGGATTTATCAAAAATAAATCTGTCAGTCTAATTTAATCTCATATTTTGACTGGATAACCTCCCAAATGGACAGAGGGAATACTGTGGACATTATCTACCTTGACTTTAGCAAAGCTTTCAACATAGTCCCCCAACCCATGCTGATATGCAAATTAGCAAAAAATAGACTAGATGAAAAAACTATTAGGTGGATCCTAAAAAACTATTAGGTGCAAAATCAGACACAAAGAGTGCTCATCAGTGACACCTTCTCAAACTGGAGGGAGGCAACTAGTGGGGTGTCACTGGTTCAGACTGGGCCCAGTGCTCTTCAACATCTTTATTAATGATTTGGATGAGGAGGTACAATGAAAGATAATCAGATTTGCAGATAATACAAAACTGGGTGGAATAGCAAACACCCTAGAAGACTGAATGAAAATAAACTTGAACTTAGGGCTGAAAGCAACAGCATGAGATTCAGAAGGGACAAATGTCAGGTCCTCCACCTAGGCAAAAGAAATGAAATGCATTGATACAAGATGGAGAATACCTGGCTCAAGAGAACTGAAAAAGAAAAATGACCTTATTGTGGACAGCAGGCTAAATATGAGCCAACAATGCAATGGCGCTGCAAAAAGGGCAAATGCTATTTTGGGTTGCATTAACCGAAGTATTACTTCCAAATCACAAGTAGTAGTAGTTCTCCTATACTCCTCACTAGTCAGACCCCATCTGGAATACTGTGTCCAGTTCTGGGCACCAAGATTTAAGAAAGATGCATAAAAATTAGAAAGGGTCCACAGGAGGGCAACAAAAATGATCTAGGGACTGGAAACACTGCCCTATGAGGAGAGACTGAGAGAAATGGGCATATTCAGCCTTAAGAGAATAGAAGACTGACAGGGGATGTGATATCACTTTTGAAGTACCTCAAAGGCTGTCACAAAGAGGAGAGTCAAGATCTCTTCTTGCTGAGACCAGAGTGTGGGCCACAGAATAAGTTATGACACAGCTTAAGTTGTGACAATCCAGATTCAGGCTAGAGATCAGGAAAAGCTTCCTCATTGTCAAAGAAATATGACAGCGGAGCCAGTTGCTTGCGAGTGGTCATGGGCTCTCCCACACTAGAGACATTCAAGGTGAGACTTGACAGTCACCTTAGAATGGTGTAAATAGGTGACCTGCAATGGCAGGGGGTTGGACCCGATGGCCTTCTTGGCCCCTTCCAACTCTGCTAGTCTATTATTCTAAGTACTAGGATTAGGGTAGAAGCTTTGGGGAGGGAGGATCAGCCTCCAGCACAACATCTGAAGAGCAATGCCAACAAAAGTGGACTTGGGAAAGCTCATGAGATGAAATATCCGTCCCATCCTTCCTGGCCCAAGCAAGCCTTCAGAATGCCCGACTAGCATTGCTCCCAGTCCAACCAAGGAAGAACACCACAGCAAGAGTATTCCCCACCTTGTAGCAATGCTTTTGGTTTCTTTTTCTTAGGTGTCCCTGTACATCAGCTGGAGGAAGAAGCTGCAGGAAGCTTTTGTTGTTCTCCTTCCCTGCCTGAAAAACTGCTGTAAGATCTCTGAAACAAAGAACCATTAACACAGTTCCCCTTCCTCTCCCCCATCCTTTTCCCTCTTGCATTGTGTCTTTTAGACATCTACCCTAGAACAGGGCCTGTAGGATAGACTTTTTGGCCTGGAGATTTTTTTGGCTGAAGACTAACTGCAGTAAAAATACCGTAAGTACATAAAAATGAACCCAAATAGCAATCTTCTGCCTTTAGATAGCCAGGTAGAATCTTAACAAGGGAAGTTTTCTTCATTACTGCTCCTCCAAGTAGAAATTACTCACATCTAACCACAGAAGGGACTGGCGCAGTACGTTCCATCCTGAGCATCTCTCCTCTTCCAAATAATGCTAATTCACCAGGATAGCTTGGGCTGCAGCTTTCTTTTTGGCATTCTAAGGAGCTAATATTTAACAGAGGTTCCATAATCAGCCAACCCTCATGGAGAAATGTATTCCAGCTACAGCACATTTCATGCATACTCTCCATACATGCTCACCGATGGCAAGAGGCTATAGCTATGGACTACTTCCACAGCCCATCTTCTCAGAAGCTGGAATAACTTATTCCAGGTTATTAGTTTCAAGTTCTGGGGATGTTACGGAGTTGTCTTGCATACATCCTGATAATGTTTGAAGGGATCTGTAATTGCATGGTGGGCAAGGGCATGAAAGAGGCCATTTGCTTGTTTCTAGAGGAAAATAGCACACCTTCCTAGCCATATGCACAAATCAAGGTGACAGAAAACTGCACACCACTTTTCTAATGGAACAACTAAAGAGCAGAGTTGTTAGAAGTCAGTGCATGAGGCTGTTTCTCACAAGCAGTCGAACACATGTACGGAAAGCATGTCCATGTGCACGAACAGCCCTAGGAAAGAGCAGCTTTGCAAGGAAGCAACACTGAGCTGTGGAACAGAAGAGAAGAGAGTATGAAGGTTTCACCAATATGTATTGGAAATCCACAGGGGAAGAATTGCCTTGGAGGAGCAATCAAGAGAGGGGGTTATGCCCCAAGGGCTCTCTTCTGCCCTTTTGCCACTCAAAATTACCTGTCCAAAGGGCTTTTTCTCCAAGGAAATAGCATACTGGCCTTGGGTAGAAACCTATGCAAGTATCACAATTCGATGCAGTGTCATTGTGCAGCTGAGAATGGCAAGCAGTCAGTCATACACCTCCCTAGCCCTTGCATGAGTTCATGGTGGGTGTTGAAGGAGATACCTAACAACCCACAATGACCTAAAACATGAAAGGCCATTTCTAGCCATAGCTATAGGGGCCAGAATCAGGCCTAGGGGGATTGGAAGCTAGATCCAAGTGCTTCAGTATGTTTGGTTATGATTCTACTTCTGTCCTGGAACGTTACTGTTCAAATGCGCTGGCCAACAACAACAGAGAAAAGCTCAGAGACAGCCGTATTTATGTTTAGTCTTCTCCCAACCCATACGCAACACTTTCAAAAGGGGCATAACACAAGATTTCCTTTCTATATCCCATAAGAGTGATGAAGGCCTCGATTGGAGAGGTTACCAATTCATCTCCTGTTCGTGCATTTGTTTTTATAGCAGAAGGCATCCTTCATATATCAGAAAGAATAAAGAGAGCAGTTGGATGTACATCGTGGTTGGGGAGAGAAACACACAGCTAGATTATTAAACACGTCTTTCTCACCTCACCTGGAACACTTTTGGGACAAGCACCTTGATTGGTTAAGAGCTTCCTTGGTGCAACAGGAATTCATTTTTCCTCTAAACATCCAGAAAACCTTCTTGGAATTTGGCCACACTACTCAAAATGCACCGGACCAGCCAGTTGTGAAGGTGCTAATGGGCTACCTCCACTATTTTTGTGGTGCTTTTGCTATTCTAAAGCCTCTTCTAGAGGAGACAGTAAAATATCCTGTGATCATCTCTTTGGACCAGCATCTTCACTTTAAACTAGGGACAGAAGAGCCAAGAATTAGCAAATAGTTTTCTTGAAAAGGTAGTTAGAGTGAAAAATGTGGGCTGCTTCCACTGAAATTACTTCCTGTTGAGATTTGTTGCCATAAATGCTAGCCAGGAGATAGAAGTGGCAACCAGAAGTCAAGTGGCATTTCTCATAAGTGGGGTGTGAGGGTAGGGAGGGGCAGGCCTTGGGACCTTTATTTACTTACCTGTCACACAGAGCAGAGCTCTTGAAGTATTGTCTCATCGTTGTGCATGAGGCACAAATTCATATTTTACATTTACTGCTAGACCCTGTGGCAAACTCATTTTGCAGCATTTAACTATGCCCTTCATCACAGTCTAACTCTGAATAGCAGTAGATCCATACTGTTTAGTTCAAAGAAGTGCAACGGTTGGATCTCCTAAATTTCAGTTTTGAAAATAATACTAGGGGGATTTTAAAAACAGTTGGCTTTTTCTGAAAAAAGTTGTTTGAATTAAGTGGGAATGCATTCTTTGTTCTCGGGTTACATCTCTGTATTAGTGCTTAAAAGTTTCTAATAAAGCTCAGAGATTGAAGCCTTCTAATCTTAGTTGATTTGATGCAAGGATCTTCATTTCACATTTAATGTAAGTCCTTCCAGCTTGGAAACATCTGCCTTACCCACTGCTTCTCTTTTATTCATAATATGCTGTCTAACAATAATTAAGACTAGCAGTGAGCGAACAATTGACTTTTCAGAACTCTACAACAAGCTTTAATAGATTCCAGACTCCACAGTCACAGACTTGTTCAAACTGGCTGTGTAACATTACCAAGAGCACTCCAGACTGACAGTCGTTTGCCCCATGCCCAGAAAATAAAAAAGAAAAGCAACCTCTTCCCCAATCCAAGAAATTAAGCTGTCATCTACAGCAATGATGCTTGGCCTAGGCATGTGTTTGGCATCACAGTGCTATTGAGAGCAGGGAAAAACACTTCAGTTGATCCAAAGTTTTCATTTTTGTTCGGCTGAAATGTGGTTTAGCATTTGGGTTCTTGTCAGTCAGAGCTATACTTGGTTGTAATTCAGGTGACTGACAACTTGGAATGCTAGATGGCAGTGAAGGCCATCTCTTATTCAGATGAGCTCCTTCGGAAGGAAAATGCAGATTTCAAGGACTAAGGAAGCCAATACACAGGGGCTCTAGGCCCTGCCCAGCTGTCTTGATCCTCTGTAAACTTGGATTCTACTAGGCATCTCCTTCAGTCCCACTGAGAAAAGGCCAGCAGATGAAACAAGGGGAAGTCTATGATAAAATGGTAGAGTTGGAAGGGGTCCGCAAGGCAATTAGGTTCAATGTCCTGTTCAATAGCAACCCTTCTATCACACTCAACAATTCTCACAAAGGAGAGTCACAGCCTCAATACAGTGTCACCCTGATTTTACTCTCGGTAGGAGGACTTTCACAGTATCTTTCTCTTTTATGTTCTTGGAAAAAGAGCTCAGACGAAATCCAGGATTATATATAGTGCCTAATAGCCACTTCTTCACCCTACACACAGATTACAGAGGTAGAGAACATTATATTTCACCCTGGTTTCACCCTCCTCCAACATTTGCAAACATGGCTGTGTACAAGGCTATTTGCTTCCCTCCCCTGGATTCAGATTTTCAGTCTCAAGAGGGTCATGTGCAAAGTATTCCTGCAAGAGCAACTCAGGAATGGTGAGGAAGTCACTAGGTCGAATCTTTAACTATTGCTCCAACAGCTTCTCACGGTGCTTATTGACAGCAAGTCCAAGGCATGCATAGTCCAGTCCTTTCGTGATTTTCCTTCCAAACAAACTACATTAAACTTTTTTTAATGTAGCTTGGTGATGGGGTTCTCCAAATTCTAAACAAACCATGACTTGCTATACACAAACCACTGGACTGTTGTCATATGTTCCAATCCAGGTTTCTATTTTGGGGATGGCAGAAGCTCACAAGTCAAGGTCAGGAGGTATAGTAGCGAACATTCTTCCCCATAGCTCCCTTAGTGCATTTAACACATCATGGGTTTTGGATACTCTTTTTGGATCTTGTCCCCAATTTGCTAGCAGCTAAACAGTGTGGGGAAACACCAGGTTTTGGCGACTGAAGACCAGCCATTAGAAGGCTTGACCTATGGATGTTATAATGGATGCTGTGTTCTGTAGCTTCTATCATACAGATAAACCTGAAAGCAGTGTAGTGCTTCTCAGTTTCATTTGTCTAAATACATCACTAAATCTACCAAGGATGCCATTCCCACACTCTTATTACTTATGCAGTGAACTATCAAACTTCTAGTAATGTGTAACTGTTGTATTCCAGAAGTGCGAGATGCAAATATGAAGATTAAGTCATGTTAAGTTCTTGGTAAGAGAAACTACATTAATATGGTCACCAGCATTAGAAGAGCTGAAATAGAAGACAGGAGACAAAGATGTCTGTTTCTGACATATATATGCCACTCCAGTAACAGTGCAGTATAGTTGACATAAGCAACTTTCCTTACATCAACTGCACTCATGAAGATATAGAACAACATTATAGAGAAGTACCCATGATGTTCTGCTGGCATGGGAAATACTCACATAAGTTAACCTAGTCCTTGTGCTATGACATGATCAAACCATCATGGAATGGAGTCCTACCACACTATTCCTGGAGTGCAAGAACAGTTTCTAAAGCTACGCTGATGAGAAGATCTCAGTCCTGTATGATCCTGTTTCTGAAATACTTCAGCAATGAACAGAGGTAAAGATACAAGTATGAAGATATTTGATACTAACCTAATTTAAGTGATAAATAAAACCTTTGGAACAGCAAAGAATTCAACTCTGGAATTTACCAATGGAAAAAGCCAGTGAATATAGTTTGCATAGATAGAATCAAAGAAACAGGAGCCAGCAGAATGCAATCTCAGAAAGAGAGTCTGAAAGACAGCCTTCATCAACTTGGTGCTCTCCAGAAGGGTTGGAAGCAACTCCCATAATTTCCAGGCGGCACAGAGAAGGCTAAGATGAAAACGTGATCAGCCATGGCAAAAGTGGCGAGATGAACCTGTTTGATGGGACACGGTGGGTATCACTGGTGATTTTACTAGATGTGCTGGATAGAGAAGAAAGACGAAGGGACAAAAATCACAGTTGAAGACTTCGTATTCAAGAAAGTTGAAAGCAAAGTTAAAGAGGAATAATTAATGATACAAAATCCAGATGGGTGAAGAAACCGTCTCGGAAGAGCTCCATTGTTTTGAATATACACAATATCGGTCTAGTGCTAGATTTGGAGGCCCAGGGTGTCCATGCAATGCTCATGCCGACTGTGGAATGCATTTTGCAACATGAGCCTGTTGAGGCCGACTGGTACAGCATTGACATTAGAATTCCCCACTACTCATTTATGGGCCTGACTATCTTCATGCTCCTCATTCCATTATGCTGTAAACCAGGTTATTTTAAACCTGTGCAAATAGCACTCCCATTACTTTATTTTCGCACTATCCAACTGTTTAGGATGTCTTCCATTCTATTTGGATAAATGAGGTTGCACACCTATTATGTTACGCTGGAGACATAGTATATTACAGAGTCATCACCATCTCTTTGGAAACTGAGAGTGTCCAATGCCACACTGATGACATTGAATTGTCCCCCTTCTAAAGATCAAAGCAAGCTTTACCTTCCCACTTACCACATGGCTTTTGAAATATGTTGAGTTGGCCCTACTAAGAGGAATAGAAAAAACTGGGAAATCTATATTGCTATAATTAAGAATATAGACTGTGTTTCTCTAAAAGTCTTTCAATTATACTAGGCCAGGAAAATGAAATGTTGCAGAATCCCCAACCTTTTCCTATGGATTTCTTTGTAGACCAATAAAAAGATGTTACAATACATTGGAAAGAAGACCACACAATCTGAGTAGAATTAGTACCCTTAGAACTTAAATGCTATGCTTTCTTGACCTGAGAGTAAGTTCCAATTAACAGAGCAGTAAGGTTTGGGCACTTATTCAGTTTTCAGCTGTATGATTTAATGGCGTCACTGAACTGAATTGCAGGAAATTATTGAATTCCACCCATGGACTGCATTTGTGTCATATTCTTAAATTAAGCTGCATAACAAGAACTACACAAGCACTAGCCATGAATGCATAGCCACTTTTCCACATGCTTTATGAAGGAAAGTGATCCACAATTCAAGTATCCACTGCAATTTAAAATAATCTCATTGTTTGGTATGAACTGTAACATTGATAATCTCTCTCTCTCTCTCTCTCTCTCTCTCTCTCTCTCTCTCTCTCTCACACACACACACACACACACACACACACAGAAATGACAATCGGAGCACCTTGACGAGCAAAACGCGTATTATATTACGCTATAAACCTTCACAGACTACAGCCCACTTCGTCAAATGTATGAAACGGCATCCTGTAATGTACAGGTATGTATACAGATGGTTGTGCGTACGTGTGTTGTAAGCAGCTCAAAGATCACTGAAATGCAGAAAGTTCAGTGACAATTCAGAAGAAATTGAAAAGCATTCGGTTAAATGTCGGACTTCAGCTTTATGTGCTGTGATCACCTGAAGCAGAGAAGCTGAAACTACTTCGAATCTTCCCGAATAATGCTTTAAAAAAAGGAAGGAGAGCTAGGTGGGATTCGTGTGGGAGCTTACTCACCTTCTGAATTCCTGAACTCAGATCCATCCCTCAGCTTGCCTTTCTCGCCCCTCTTTTGCTATCTCAATCTGCCTGCAAGAAGCAAAGGCGTCTCGTTGCGGCCAGTAGCTCCGGCAGCGGTCCCAGCGTCTAGGTCCCTTATCCCAAGCGCCACTTCCAAAGTCCAGAGCGCTCGCCCGCAACTCGCCCGACCGACGTCCCTTTAATTGGAGCCCACAGTTCCCTCTCAAACACTGCCAGCCAATCAGAGGAAGGGTTCAAACTTTTCCAGCCAATCCGACGGGAGGCTCAGCCACAGGTTCTCAGGCTCGCTTCGACGCCCCGGAGAAGAACGGGGCTGCTCGCCGGGGGGGGGGGGGGGGGGGGGGGGGGGGGGGGGGGGGGTGGAGACGGCGCCGCGCCACGTTCCAGCTGTGGAGGGCGGGGCGCACATCTGTTCTCGCGCAGGGAGCGGAATGCCTGCTCTGAGTCACACGTCGCCTTCTTTCCCTTTTAAAGGATGGCCGGGAAACACGGCGCTCAGGCAGCGGGTTCATTCACGTAAAGAGGAAGTGAGTGTGTCGCGGGGTGTGGGACGAAAGAAAGAGGGGGGGTAAACCCGGAGATATTATTAGCCCGTTCACTCTAAAAATAAGGTCTGAGCTCAGCCGCGCTCCATCGACCCTCTTCTTCCTTATCTCGACTGTACTGAGGGAGTCATTACATTAAGCAAATATTTTATTTGAGCCAAATATTTTAAGCCATGGTAACGTGAATAATAATAAAAAACACAATAACAATCTAGAAGTGGGAATATAAGCCTGGCTGAAGGGTTGTTTGAGTTAGAAGTTATCGATGTTTTGGGGAAATCATTAAAATACTTGGCAAAAAACAAAACAAAACAAAAACCCAAAGAAAAGCACTGAAAGGGTAGCTCTGTTTAGTCTGTTGCAGCAAAAACGGCAGAGGTCTTACAGCACCTGAAAGACTGGAGGTGCAATTTGTGCATGTGAAGACAGAAAAAGGCCTGCAACAAAAAGGCTGAAAAAACTTGGATAAACATACATAAGACTGCATCCTAAGGGATATTATGGGTCAACTTTAGTGGATTTTACCTGCTGCAAGGTGAGAGTTTTATTGCTGCACGGGAAAGCAGAATCTAGGAAATGTGGTTTCCTGCTACTTCTTTCATTTCCGGAAGATATATATTGGAAGAAAAGATAAGGGAGATGCACAAATTGGTAAAACTAGAAGCCCTTGCTCTGAAAGCATTTTATTCAGTGTTATTTTCATTTGGCAAATACGGACACACAAAAAACCTGTGAGTGGGTTGAAAAGACCTTACCATGGGAATGATGCAATTCTTCAGTTATATATTTATGAATCTGGCAAAGTAGCCCCTGGTGCATTTTTACATTACATCTGTCAGTCTATAAAGTAGCAAAAGTCTTGACTGTTTTGACAAGGTGGAGGCGTTGTTTGGATGAATGTTTCTTTTGCCACAGTTGAGCTTTTCCTTCCATATACAGACCCTTGGCTTCATATTTAGTAACTAAGTGCAAATGCAAACTTGCCCTGCTATTTGTGGACAACTGACCAGTGTACAATGGTAGACATAGGTCAAGAAAATAAACAAGCATGAAGATCCATAGAACTCCTTTAAGCTTCATTTTGCTGATGCAGACTTCTTGCTGCATGCTTCTGCATCACAGCCCATTGCCACTGTGTGGCACTTCCTGTCACCGCCACCTCAGAGAACACCAGTGCGAGTTAAGGGCTGCAGAGTTCTTGTGCATTCTGCATGAGCTCATGCAAAACCCCCACTGCCGCCTCTTGTGTGGCTCTCTGCAAACCCAGTGCAGCAGCGGCAAAAGACAAAGCAGGTGCATATGGCAAGCGAAAAGAGGGTGCATGGCTTTTCCAGCGAGCCTGCTAGCTTTGCATTCCCTGTTGGGAATCCCGTGATGGGAGAGAGAGCTCCAGGGCAAACGCTGGAGGGGTGCAAGCAGGACATTTTGGGGGTGGCGGGGGAACAGTGCAGTTTGTACTCCTGCACCCACCGTATGAAGCAGGCATCTCTCCCCGCTTTGTGTGAGGGCTGGCCCTGTGCTAATGCACCAATGGGATTATCATCACTTCTTGGTCTTTCAGAAACAGTTCCCTGTATCACCTGGTTTTCTTGAAGGAAATGAGAACCCATTCACCTGGTTTTCTATAACGGGGGAGCTATTTTCAGTAACACCTTTCAACAAGACAAGTCCAACTGGATCTCATATCACTTTATTTCTCACTTTCTGCAACAGCCTTGAACCCAGAAACACACACACAAAGCAATGAGAAAGGGGGAAAATTAGTCCAAACAAGACTCTATTCTGAAGTTAAAACATAATTCCAAAGGGGGGACATATCCTGATATTGAATTTATTTCCTTATCTCTACCCTGCATACAAATAGTGCTTCTGTGAAAAGGCTCTAAATCAAATTTTTCACTTCCTCTTAATATGCTGTTGTGTATTACTCTAATTTATTTCATGTATTGTGGGTAAAAAAGCATGTTGTGGCCCTGATTTCTTTATTCAAAAATTTAAAGAGATGTAGTCTCTTAAAAGGTGCAGTTTTATTCCTGAGGCTGTAATCTTAAGCATATCAGCTAAGTCTGCAATCCTAAATATACTTTCAACAAAGTAGCTTACATAGTTATAAATACTGAGGCACATACTCTGAAGTAAGCATGTACAGTAAACACAACCAATACATGCCACTTTTTCATTAATTTATGCTCCAATAAAAATACCTTGTGCCTTTCCAGTGCTGAGTATCTTCTTTACATCAAGTGATAACAAATATCAAAGAAATCCAGTTCCATTTCAGGTTGTAACAACCTAAATATGGAAAAGTCAAAAAGGGCATATACTGTGTGGCATTGTATATGCTTGTGCTATGCAGCACACTAAAATCACCGGGTAAAGAATCAGGCTGCAATTCTATACCAACTTACCTAGAAGGAAGCAAATTAAAACAAAGGGACTTGCATTTGAGTAGGCATATATTGGATCGTGTTGCCAGGAACTGCTTGTCAGAATGCATTCCTCAAATAGGGGAGTGGTGCTGTTCAGATCTGCTGGGAATGCTGCAGAGATCAGAAGCGAAGTTTGAGAAATGGTTCCATTTAACATTATCTGGGTTTAGCTGTCCCAGTTTATAGCCTAGCCCAGATTTATTAAGGTCAGATCACTTGGTCCTGTATTTAAAAGAATGAGCTTTGCTTCTTTAAGACAGTATGAGCAGCTGCTAGGAAACACTAAGTACAGTGGTACCTCGGATCACAAACTTAATCCCTTCCAGGACTCTGGTCGTGGCCCAAATTGGTCATGAGCCAAGTCAAATTTCCTCATAAGGTTCAGTGTAAATAAGGTTAATCCGTTCTGTCACTATTTTTTTTAATCACAAAAATTTGAAGCAAAGTGACAAAGAACAAAGATCGCGGGCATCTTCCCCCCCCCCCCCCAGCATGACCGCGATCGCACCCGTGTTCCCTGCATGAGCAAGACTGCGATCGCGATCATGGCTGTGCTTGTGCAGGGAAGGCGGGCATGATTAAGATTGTCACCCAATGCGGAGTTCACAACCTGAGGCAATTTTTTTCTGAAATTTCTGTTTGCGACCCAATTTGGTCGTGAACTGAGGTGTTCGTGAGCTGAGGTACCACTGTATTAATTCCTCATAACAGTGTAGTCCTATAGATCACTTCCTCACTCAGCAAGTCCCACTCAGGTGAGTGAGGCTTCCTTCCAGGTAAATGTATACAGGATAACTGTATATAGGAATGCTATTTGGAGCCTTTAATAAGTCCTAAATGGATAAAGAGGTCACTTGTTTTTCCATTTACCTTTTTATGTTTGCCAAACTGGAAACAACTTTGAAGCACACCCTTTGACTGCTATGTTGATGGGACAAAAGGCACTCAAAATGTATGTAGAATTGCTAATCCCCAAGAAGAACTGGAAGTGCAACAAGGGGAGTGCAAAATTAATTATTTTATAAAGTTATATCCCAGCCTTCAGTGTAAACGATCTCTAGGATGCTTTACAAGCAAGTAATTGCACCTATTAACAGCCACAAACAAAACCATTAAAACCACTTACAGCCATCAAATGCTACAAAATCACAGCATTAAGGCAATTGATCCAGCACTGAATGAACTGGAAAATAAAAAGTTTTCCTTATGAGGTGGTGGGGAGGAAAAGAGGCAGGATATGGTCATCCTAGTGAGCCTTACTTGGGAAGGTGCTTCAGAGGCCCATTTCTCTAATTGCCTCTTTCTGGTCTTATTCAAAACATTGTAAAGCCTTTGAACTTTAAATCTCTTTGCAGAAGGGACCAAGATATTAAAAGGCACATTAATCTCCATATGTACTATAGTAAGATGGTCAGTGAAGACCCTTCTTGACACCTGGGTGAGGGAGATGGATACTAGAGAGGGGGGTATCTTGATGATCACATCCCTTGTCATGGAACATTCTTCCTAAGCAGGTGTGCCTATCTTATTTCTGTTTCAGCATTGGGCAAGGACATTTCTATCTTCTCCTGTCCTCTAGAAACAATTTTAATCTTGTTTTATGCTGCTTTTATGATGTTTTTTCAGCTTGTATAGTGTATTTACATTTTAATTGTTTTACTCTTTTTGTAAAGTGCCTGGGAATGTAATAAAGTAGTCAAATAAATAAGCAAATAAATCTCTCAGTCTAATCCAAGCCTGGTTTCTGGCTCCAAATGCCTGTAAGGTATGTGATATATGGAGAACCAGTTGTGCAGTTTGTAAATTAAACGGCACATGAGGTCTGATGGTGGGAAAAGAAGCACCATCTTTTCATGTGCCATGAGTCACTCACATTGAGAAGCAATGGCAGCTTGAAAGGACTAGGCTGTGATGTGAGCAACGTGGTCTTCGACGTCCATCCATATATGGGAATTTGTTGATGCACTGGGTGGAGCTTTAAATGTTGGAGGTTAACTAGATGGTATACACAGAATTGTTCCCTTCTTAGAAGCAGGGCATACATTTCTAGCTTACATACTACCACACCTGAAGCAATACCTCCGTGGCACCTATTTGTAAATACATCTGTTGCATTCACAGGTTCATTTGTGTTCATAGCTATCCCTAACAAAAATGTAGCAGCTCTTTGAATAAATGCTGAGTAAAGGATCATTACAAATGTCTTCTATGATGACTTTCCAGGTAGTGCCTACCTGCAGCTGCTTTGTGTTCATCAGAAGTAAACATTTTAGACTATACAAAATGGTTTTGGAGCAGCCTCATACAGGTAGCCAGCTGAACTGAAAGAATTCAAGCTGTTAGGATATTTCTAAACTTTCCCTGCTCCCATTATCTGTTTGGTAAGAAAATAGTGTCATTTACTGAGGATAAGTTATCAGTATCTTTAGTTCAGTTCAAAATCCCCATTAAAGCTAGATACTCCGAAAATGGAAATAAAACTTAGGAAATGAGAACGAATGGTTAGACATGACTGAAGACCAGAGTTATACTTGGACGTACCCCCTGAACAGCAAATATGCTTAGCAATGAAGGATTTTCGGTTAAAACCAGGGTAAACATAGTAATCTGAAAGACATTGCCACAGAAGATGCAGAGATGCCTTGGCTGTGTGGTGGCAGGGCAGGATTCCAAAACATTTTTTTCTGACTAATGCATCTTTGTAATGCCTGTGTTCATGCTAGGCAGATTCCAAATCATTTTCTGGCTAAATGCAGATAAATCCCTGTAGCAGTCATACTTTGGGAATTTATGTGACAGGCTAGTGAGGAGAAGAAGCGTCTTAATTATGGGAAAGTGCGCAGCAGGGAGATCACCTACTTCCTGTGCATTTCCCAAGTCTGTTCTTTCCTGAAGGATATTCATGGATCGGTGGACTTCTACATGAGCCTCTTATGACAAAAGGGGAAAAAAGGACGTATCTTGGTAAATCAGCAGTAAAAGCAGTGACGTCTTAACTAAACAGAATTCCTTTCTTATTCTGACAAGATGCTTACGAAGGAGAAGGGAAGAGAAGCATAGACTATGAGTCTTCTTTGCATCCTCTTCCTTTAGCCATCTATTGTAAACTATAAAAGACATTTTAGGTTGCCTATTCTTGGTCCAGGGGCTACTCCTCACAAATTCTGGGCTCATGGGAAAGGGCAAAGCAGCAATGTGCTTGCTGACCTCACCCTGTTAGGGGTCCTCGTGAAATCTCTCTCTCCTATACATTTGCAGCCCATTCACTTTATTTTGTCTGATGCCTATCATCTGTTTGCATGTCACGTTTCAGTTTTTCTGTTTCTTTTGCTTTAAATCTGATACTGCATCTTAATATTTTGCTGGGTTTAATTTAAAAAAAAATTATACTGCAATTTTGGTGGGCATGTCATGAGTGGAGCCGGCTGGAGCCAGGGGTCAGACTAGATGGCCCAGGAAGCCCCTTCCGACTCGCTCTGTTTCTATGTTTTAACTCTTAAACATTTGCATTAAACGCTGATTTGATCATGTTGCATTTTATGGTTTAATTGTTGGGAGCTATCTAGAAAGTGTTAGCTATTGGGCACTATAGAAATGTAAAACATATACATTTTTTTTCAGAGCAGCTGAGAAATACACAAAATCAATCAATGATTTTTTGTCACGTGGAATATTGGTTAGAGGATTAGGCCAGGATCAGAAACACCTGGGTTAAAATCCCCACTCAGCCATGTGGTCTTATCACTGGATGGTTTCAAATGACATGTTGTCCACCATTGTTGTTATCGTAGCTGGATTGTCCTAGAAGAACAAGGTCCAGTTCTCCCTGTTTTCCATGCAAGCCACCCTGTTCTGCTAATGGGCTGCCCTGGGGAGTCTGTTGTATCACCCAAACAAGGACAACGCAACCCACCAGGGGCATTTACCAGACAGCTGCTTGGCAAGAGAGGCAAGGACATTCTGGACCTCTCACTGAGCAGTTGGAATTTCTCCCCACGCCCCATGAAAGGTGAGGTGGACATGGAGAGCAAAGGCCTAAGGGAAGTTGGGAAGGGCCTTGCCTTTCATGGGCAAGAGCTTTTTCTTCAGGTGTTCTTTCTCTTTGTTTGGGAACACTCTTTTGCCCTGTGTCCTGATGCTGTGGGGGCTTGGGAGAAGGCAAAACTGTGCCCCACTCCCCTTTTTAAAGAAAATGGAGCTGAAGTGAAACCCAAAGGAAAGCCAGAGCAAGAGCAGCTGCCAGGAGGAGGAGACGTGTGCCAGCACATGGTTTCCCCTGGGATATCACCTGGAGGAACAAGTGGAAGGAGAGAGCAAAGTTCCTACAGTGAGTCTCTCACCATGGATTCTTTGCAAAAACAAACAAGCCAACCTCAGGCAGCACAAGGTCAATGTATGTCTGTGAGAAGTCTTGTGAAAACAGAACGGGGCTGGGTAGGAGACCTATGTAGGTCATGCTGAAAAATGATAGATTACTTTTTTGAAAATAATGATATTAATGTAGGATATGAGCCATGATCGCACTGGAAACGATTCGTGTGTGTCTTCTCCATGCTGAAAAGTTGGGTTCCAGACACTGGATTGTGCTTATATTTGACATTCTAAAAGCAGTGAGATTTAGGAAAGCAACACTGCTGAAAGAAGTATCAAACTGAGCTTATACGTTGCTACTTAGATGGGCAACTTTGGCGTTTTGTTGTAAAGTGTTTTTATTTCTGGTAATTCCATGGTGTAGGGAAAGGAAACCCATCTTTAAATCATTTTGCATGCATATGATTTTTATATTGTGTATTGTATTTTTAAGATTTTAATCCTCTGTGGTCGCTTTGGCTATTGGGCAGTATAAATATGTAATAAATAATACAGAATGGAGTATTTTGTTATTCTGCCCCTCATCTATCCTTTTAATAAGAGGAATTAAAATACCAAGAAGCATTAATAATGGTCAATATTCTTTGCAGATAATCTAATCCTGTGTGCTCTAAAATAAATGAAAATGAACTTGAGCAATGGCTGGAGGAATACTATGAAAAAAATCTCCACAACACAATTAAATCTCCAGACATCAGCTCTAGCCATATTGATTGCCAATAAAGCAAAGAAAGACTTCATGTGCCAATTTTAGCTGTGATTATTTGTTCATAATTATATTCTTTGGTAGAAAAGTAATATTGCTATAGCTGCCGGTCTGGGAGCTATTTTGTGGCAATACGTATCTTTAATCACACAGGCAGTGGTTGCTCAAGAAGAATAATTAACCAGGTCTCACTGAATACAGTCTTTGTAGCAAAGTCTGGAACTGTCATAGAGTTTTCGTAATGATTAGCAAATAAGCACATACGTTTTAACTTGAAGTGGAAAGATAGTTCCATTTATCTGTAAGTGTCAATAATACACTGCTACACACTGCTAGTTGTTGTTCCCAGTCCTAGCAGCTTCCATGCAGACTGGGTGACTGCTGTTTCCCAATCCTGGTTTAACCCTAAGGTATTACTTTCACCACTTTCTTGCTTGTGCAATTGCTGTGTTACATATAGAATACTGTGTGTATGCACATTTGCACGCACAGTCATGATGTTTTATGCTAATGCACTGGACTGGCTTTCTATCATTTGAAATGATAAGAGCTTGAGAAAAGCCATGCTGGATCAGACCAAAGATCCACACATGGTGGCAAACCAGCTGCCCACAGGATCACTCAAGCAGGATGGGACAAGACCTCCACCTGCCCAAGCTTCTCAGCAACTGGTGTATGCAGGCAGGTGTGCCACCTCTGGCAAGGAAGGTAGCACAGGGCCAGCAAGGCTAGTAGCCACTGATAGCCTCCTCCCTCATGAGTCAGTCCAATCCCCCTTTAAAGCCAGTCAGATCAGGCCAACCAACCAGAGGAGTGACAGAGAGATGAGAGGCTTTGGGCCCACCTCCAAAAGGGCTCTTCCAGAGGGACAGGGCCCGGGGATACTCAAAATGAGGGTGCTTGGAAGTAGTTGCTAGATTGGGTTCAATGAACTGCTCTGTTTGTGCTCAGAGACTCATTCTTTGTTGGATGAGCTTAGTGGAAGTGCACTGGAGAAGAAACAGCTTTTGGCTCCTTTATGGATCACTGCCTTATCGCGGTGAAGGGGCTTGCGTAGCTCAATGAAGCTATGAGCTGTGCCGTGCAGGGTCACCCAAGACGGACAGGTCATAGCAGAGAGCTCTGACAAAACGTGATCCACCGGAGAAGGAAATGGCCACCCACTCCAGTATCTTTGCCATGAAAACCCCATGGGCAGTACCAAAAGGCAAAAAGATATGATGCCAGAAGATGAGCCCCTCAGGTCGGAAGGTGTCCAATATGCTACTGGGGAAGAGCAGAGGGCTACTACTAGTAGCGCCAGAAAGAATGAAGCGATTGGGTCAAAGCCGAAAGGACACTCAGTTGCCGTTGTATCTGGTGGTGAAAGGAAAGTCCGATGCTGCAAAGATCTATACTCCATAGGAACCTGGAATGTAAGACCCATGAATCAAGGCAAGCTGGATGTGGTCAAACAAGAGATGACAAGACTGAGCATCGACATCTTGGGAACCAGTGAACTAAAATGGACAGGAATGGGTGAATTTAATTCAGATGACCATCAGGTATTCTGCTGCGGGCGAGAATCCCTAAGAAGAAATGGAGTAGCCTTCATAGTCAATAAAGAGTAGGAAAAGCAGTACTGGGATACAATCTTCAAAATGACAGAATGATCTCAGTTCGAATCCAAGGAAAACCATTCAACATCACAATAGTCCAAGTCTATGCCCCAACCACTGGTGCTGAAGAGGCTGAAGTTGACTGGTTCTATGAAGGCCTACAACACCTTCTAGAATTAACTGCAAAAAATGATGTCCTTATCATCATGGGGGATTGGAATGCTAAAGTAGGAAGCCAAAAGATATCAGGAATAACAGCAAGTTTGGCCTTGGAGTACAAAATGAAGCAGGACACAGGCTGGTAGAATTTTGTCAAGAAAATACGATGGTCATAGCAAACACTCTTTTCCAACAAACCAAGAGACGACTATACACATGAACATCACCAGACGGTCAACACAGGAATCAGATTGACTATGTGCTCTGCAGCGAAAGATGGAGAAGCTCTATACAGTCAGTAAAAACTAGACCAGGAGCTGACTGTGGCTCAGATCATTTATTTATTTAAAACATTTCTATGCTGCCCCCATCGCAACAAAGCCTCGGGGCGGCTCACAAAGAATACATAAAACATACAATAATAATAATAACAATTAAAAGAAGAAAAAAAAGCTTCTTGTTGCAAAATTTAGGCTTAAATTGAAGAAAGTAGGGAAAAGCACTAGGCCACTCAGGTATGACCTAAATCATATCCCTGATGAATATACAGTAGAGGTGACAAATAGATTTAAGGAATTAGATCTGATAGACAGAGTGCCTGAAGAACTATGGACGGAGGTTTGCAACATTGTACAAGAGGCAGCAACTAAAACCATCCCAAAGAAAAAGAAATGCAAGAAAGCAAAATGGCTGTCTGAGGAAGCTTTACAAATAGCTGAGGAAAGAAGGGAAGCGACAGGCAAGGGAGAAAGAGAAAGATACAAACAATTGAATGCAGAATTCCAGAGAATAGCTAGAAGAGATAAGAATACCTTCTTAAATGAACAGTGCAAAGAAACAGAAGAAAACAATAGAATAGGGAGGACCAGGGATCTCTTCAAGAAAATTGGAGATATGAAGGGAACATTTCATGCAAAGGTGGGCATGATAAAGGACCAAAATGGCAGGGACCTAACAGAGGCAGAAGAGATTAAGGTGGCAAGAGTGCACAGAAGAACTATACAAGAAAGAGCTTAACATCCCTGATAACCACGATGGGGTGGTCACTGACCTCGAGCCAGACATCCTGGAATGTGAAGTCAAGTGGGCCTTAGGAAGTCTGAGCAACAACAAAGCTAGTGGAGGTGACAGTATTCCAGCTGAGCTATTCAAAATCCTAAAAGACTATGCAGTAAAAGGGCTACACTCAATATGCCAGCAAATTTGGAAAACTCAAGAGTGGCCACAGGATTGGAAATGGTCAGTTTACATTCTGATCCCAAAGAAGGGCAATGCCAAAGAATATTCAAACTACCGCACTATTGCACTCATTTCACATTCTAGCAAAGCTATGCTCAAAATCCTACAAGCTAGGCTCCAGCAGTATGTGGACCGAGAACTACCAGAAGTACAGGCAGGTTTTCGAAGAGGGAGAGGAACTAGAGATCAAATTGCCAACATCCACTGGATCATGGAGAAAGCTAGGGAGTTCCAGAAAAACATCTACTTCTGTTTCATTGACTATGCTAAAGCCTTTGATTGTGTGGATCAGAACAAATTGTGGCAAGTTCTTAAAGAGATGGGAGTACCAGACCATCTTATTTGTCTCTTGAGAAACCTATATGTGGGTCAAGAAGCAACAGTGAGAACTGGACACAGAACCACTGATTGGTTCAAAATTGAGAAAGTAGTTCGGCAAGGCTATATACTGTCACCCTGTCTATTTAACTTATATGCAGAGCACATCATGAGAAAGGCGGAGCTAGATGAATCACCAGTTGGAATTAGTTTTCTTAATGTTGAGTTTCAAGCCAACTTTTGCACTGTCCTCCTTCACCCGCATCAAGAGGCTCTTTAGTTCCTCTTCACTTTCTGCCATGAGAGTGGTATCATCTGCATATCTGAGGTTGTTCATATTTCTTCCAGCAATCTTAAGATCATGGCATCCGGTCCACTCACTTCCTGGCAAATAGATGGGGAAGAAATGGAAGTAGTGACAGATTTTATTTTCCTGGGCTCCAAGTTCACCGCAGACGGGGACTGCAGCCAAGAAATTAAAAGACGCTTGCTCCTGGCGAGGAAAGCTATGGCAAATCTAGACAGCATACTGAAAAGCAGAGACATCACCCTGCCAACAAAAGTGCGTATAGTCAAGGCTATGGTTTTCCCAGTTGCAATGCATGGCTGTGAAAGCTGGACCATAAGGAAGGCTGAGCGCAAAAGGACTGAGACCTTTGAATTGTGGTGCTGGAGGAGACTCCTGTGAGTCCCTTGGACCGCAAGGCGATCAAACCGGTCAGTCCTAGAGGAGATCAACCCTGACTGCTCTTTAGAAGGCCAGATACTGAAGATGAAACTCAAATACTTTGGCCACCTAATGAGAAGGAAGGACTCCCTGGAGAAGAACCTAATGCTTGGAACAATAGATGGCAAAAGAAGGGGACAGCAGAGGATGAGGTGGCTAGATGGAGTCACTGAGGCAGTTGGTGTGAGCTTAAGTGGACTCCGGAGATGGTGGAGGACAGGAAGGCCTGGAGGAGTGTTGTCCAAGGGGTCGCGATGGGTCGGACATGACTTCGCGACTAACAACAACAACAATGATAATGGCAGCTAGGGTAGTGATAGTTAAATATTGGAAACAGAATTGGGTTTTGCAAAGGCTTGAATGGTATAATGAAATATGGAATATGGTAATTTCCATATGGTAAATATGGAATATAGTGGGCATGTTGTGAGTGGAACAGGCTGGAGCCGGGGGTCAGACTAGATGGCCCGGGAGACCCCTTCTGACTTGCTCTGTTTCTATGTTTCTATGTAATTAATAATAAACTGATGACATAAATAAAAATTAAAAAAGGGTTAATGAAAGCAAATGAATATAATGGAAGATTTTGTAAAAGCAGTACTGATAAAAGGCAAAGGCTGTAAACCCATTCAAGATTATATGAATTTCTGGAAGGGATATGGGTATAATTGAAGAATATCATATATGTGTACGATGGTAGTGTTGGTCTCCGGGGTGGTGGGTGCACTCCTTCATTTATTGTGTTCTTGTGTTATACTATTATTGTTGTAATTGTATTTATGTTTTTTTTCTGTCAAAAAATAAAAAAAGGGGGGGGGAGCTTTTGCCAAAGAATGGTCTGTTGGTTTGGAAGTGCAAAGGGGGAAACAGGGCTCGCAAGAGCCAACAATCCACTGGCTGAACATGTTTTTCAAATAAGCGGAATGGATTTTGCCAGAAGCAGACTCTGCCCTGGGACAAATGCAGGGCTTGCTTGCAATTGCCCCATCACTCATCCCTCTCTGTGTGCCACTGGGGTCCCTTTGGGCCTGTGGGGCCTTGTCCTTCTGCTGCACAGTCTACTCGCTCAGCATCCCAGTCTCAGAGATCGGGCCAAGAGTTCAGTAGCCATCCATCCGTTTCTGTCTGAGGACCACCAGCAAAGATACATTTTCAGTCAGCAGGCATAGGATTTACTTAAGGGAAGGCAGAGCTACTTTTCCCTTTGAACCAGGCATATTACTCCACCACTCACATCTTTTCCAAAGCAAACCAGAGTGACTCAACCTCCTCTCCCACAAAAAGGCTCCTTTCGAAGGCCTCAGAATGCTGACATTTGACAAGCAAACAAGTCAGAACTCATAAGTAGACCCAGGCTCTGCTCTGCAGCCAGCCACCAGCTTCAGGAATCCTGCATATAAATGAAGTGATTCAAACTGTTTTGCAAGGAGCTGTTCTCTGCCTCACCCAGCAAATTACCTGTGTTCACTCTTTCTGCCTCAGCAGCTTTTCCTCCCAGTGATAAAGCTGTTGCTCTTGGTATTATAAGGTTCCAACCATTCCCTTTTAAAAACTTCATCATACCGCCTCAATTATTCACATGGCCCAGTTTATTGTTAGCTGACAGTAGGTATTCTTTTTTAAAATTAACGATGTATTGCTTAAGTGCCACTACTTAAATGGCCATTTGCTCCAGCAATAAATATTAATCAACTTCTATGAAAAGGAAAGTGCCAGTGTTGGGAATATAAGCAAATTCTATGTCACCTACAGCTCCCTGCTCCTCAGAAAGGCAAGAACAAATGGTGTTTACATGCTGTGGTATTTCAGAAGACAAATACTCTAGGGTCTCAGTAAATCTTTCTCGGTTAAGTGCTTGCTTGTAAGATCAAGAAAACAATTACAGATTTTGAAGAGAGTAGCTTCATCCTTGGAGTTTGCTGTCGGTTAACAAAATGATCTTGGTTAAGATGAAAACATGTTTGCTTCAAAAAGACAAGTATTAGCTATGATACTCTGTAGTTAACGTGTAAGGCCAGATAAGATCATAAATGTATATATTTTGCCAGTATAAAAGAAAAAGTATGAGAGAACGGGAGAGAGACTGAAACTAATTCAGCTTCAAAGGACATTGAATTATAAGTGCAGTTTCTAGGTGCTAAATCTAAGCCACAATTAAAATCACAAATTGCAAGCAAAACAATGTTTATAATAGGAGAATTGACAGGGCTGATCAATGGAGAAGGACAGCACTGCAATCATGTTTAAATTGATTCATGCTTTCATACCGTTAATTACAGTGATCAGCTCAGAATTGTACAACTATATTAACTAGCAGAGGTTTGGAGCATGTGGAATGGGTGAGCTCTATAGTTACAGAATGTAGGAGGCTATTAAACCTGCCCTTGGTTAGATGCTCGAGTGGCACAAAATGCCCTTCATCAGTTAAAGATGGAATACCAGCTATGGACATTTTGGACAGAAATAGCCTGGCTAGAGCTGTCCATGTCCTGGTAGATTAGACCAATGCAAAGTGTTATACTAGGTGTGTGATACCTCAGACCCCTGGATCAAATCTGGCCTTCCTTGGATCTAAATCCACCCTCTGGGAATTTGGGTATTTTGACCACATTTCCTTGGCCCCGCACTCTTTTGCCCTGCCCAACACTTGTTGGATGCTGTCTCTAGCTTCTAAAGCCAGGCTAGAAAGCTGTAATCCCAATCACCTACCTTTATTATATTTAAGTTGCAGACAAACAAGTGTTAGGCTACAGTGGACACAAAAGTTCCATGCGAGACCACCTAAGCTCTGTTACTGTCCTAGCAACTTGATACAAACCTGACTCTGTTCACTACAACCCTCCTGGTTCAAACCAGGTTGGTTACTGGGCCCTTCCCTCAAGCCATTTTTTCATGGGAGACTCCCCTGGCTGCCAGTCTCTTAGGCGTCTTTGTGCTTCCCTTCCCATCGGCTGCTTGACCCTTGCATTTCTGATTCTTCTTCATCAGCACTCTGTGTACGTGGGGCTTCTGTGGAGCCCTGCTTGGCTTCCACCTGAGAAGTCTGACTGCAGCTGGGCACCTCTCTTCTTTCATGGCTATTCTATCCTATCTCTGACTTCTGTACCCTTCTGGCTTCTCATCTGACCCAGAATCCGCCTCCATATCATCTTCAGCTCTCAGCAGAGGTGCAGGAGCCAGTTCCTACACCAGTGAAGTGTGGCCCCAAGAATTTCTGTGAAATTGAATCCAGCCCTGGGGATGAATGAGATTCTGCACTCTTGTGCTGCACGATACCAAGGTCTGCCTTGGAAGTTTGTGCTAGAAAAGGGATGACATTGTAATGAAGAAAATATGCAGTGGTTGTGATGAATGGGTTAAGTCCTAGAGTAAATCACTCTGATGTGAACATTTCTAGTACAGTGATCCATTGGATATTTTGCCTTTGTAGCCTATTTTTGCCTATTGCCACCCAGGCAAAACACCCCTAAAAGTGAATCCTGTATTCATTGGTGTGACTTGGGCATCCATATTTCAGAACAGAGGAGGAAACAAATTAGCTCATACTTCTTGCTCAGACAACGCATACTTCCATTGCCTTGAACCTTGTCACTAGAAATAAGATCTTTCTTATTTCATCTAATGCTGCCTTGGTTTGTTAATAAGTTAATCCTAAGTGTGTCGTATTTTATCCTGTGCCAAGGTTTTCTCCCCCAGATGTCTGCTTTAACAATCCCCACAGAAACTGCCCAGTGAAATCTGAGCTCCGATGTGATCGGTGACAAGACTTCGTGGGGCCCTGTATTTCACCTTCTGGATTTATCTCTGCTCATGTGTTTAGCTTAATGTAGAACTTGTTCATTACTTTATTGTTACTCATTGAAACACTCACACAGCAGCCCATTAACCTCACAGAGGCTCCTGACTGTCTGCTAATTTGATTTAGGATACCATAACTTCTTAGTCCTGTCACCTTAAAATATATCTTCTCTTAATTCAGTGCTCGGAGAGTTACTCAGTCTGCAATAGCAGCAGGATGGAGGGGTTATTACAGTGCCGCCTCCTGAGAGAAATCCCTGCCCAAGAGACACTGGAAATCATGATTTTCTTGTTAGCCTAAAGGTTGTGTGTGTTTAAACATGGGGATTAGCCTCAAGGACTGGCTAAGCAAATGGTAGAGGTACCAGGCAGAAGGCCACAAATATAACAGTCTCAGGCACATTCTTGGGACAAGCAAGTCCCTTGGATAAAGATGCAATTAGACTGTGTCTTGCCTCCAGACAGAAGTTGCACATGAATTCTGTGAAGCTGATTAACAGCAGAGAAACAGTTTTACTAGACCAGAGTGATAGTCAATCTTTCTCATTATTGCTTCTGCAAACAGCAGCTTGTCCCAGGCACTGCCATGAGCTTCCCTGATTTCCTAAGGGTGCTTCTGGAAGTGACACTGAGGGACAGAGCACATGTCATCAGATGCGATGACAACATCAGCAGAAGTGCCTGCCTGGCCTATACAACCATTCCTGGTAAGCTGGATTTGGGTGGTCTGCTGTCTATCCAGCTTGGCGAGGAAATGGGGTATCCCCCAAACAAGTCAGTTTCCATGTGCTTGGGAGTGGAGATGGAGTCATATCCAGGTATGCGAAAGTTGTTGGTGTATAAACTAAACTGAACTGATTTGAGATGAAAATAACCAAATAGTCCAAGAATACCTTTGCTCAGATACCTCTGAACTTCTAGAAATGTTGAGCTAATTAGTTGTGGGTGAGAAGGGAAAAAACGGTATATCCCAAGGTGATATGGTTCAAAAATGTAGCAACATTTCAGGAACGTGGTTGTGGATTTTTTCCAGTCAGCGGGCGCAGCAAGAGGGGCACTGATAGGATGCCATTCCAGAAGAGGCTGGTAGTCGCAGCAGGTACGCTCTGCGGGCGGAAGGGCCCGATTTTACTCCGTGGCAACTCCAAGCGGAGCTGAAAGGAGTCCTGCCTGAACACGTGCAAAGCTGCTCCCTGTCCTCCTTGACAGCCACCTGCTGGATGGATCAGGGCTCTGCTTCCAGAATATTCACTCATTAAATGAGCTCCACATGTAACCTAAATTAGTAAAGAAACGGTAAGACAGTTTTGGGAGCCACTAGAAGTTCCCAAGTCCCTCGCTCTGCTCCTCTCTGTAACTGTTCTGTATTGTTGCATTTTCAAGGGGTAAATGTAACGAGAGCTCACGCAGAGTACAAGCATTCTGCTGCCCCAGTGCCTGAAGGGTAGTGCAGTCGAGTTGCAGGCAAAAGGGGAAGAGGCAGGGGTTGCTAAGCATGTGGGGACTGGGGCTGACCTCCCAAATTCTTACGACATCACTGTCACAGCTAACAAACAATCTGTGGTGGGATGTGTGTAGGGGTCAGAGAGTTGTAACCCCGCACCCATGTTCCCATCTGCATGTGCAGTGGCTTAGCAGGTATACAGTACACCCCCATTTTTGAAGGCACCCCCCCGACACAGTGACTTATTTTATTTAATTTATTTATGTATAACATTTTTATGCCGCACCCATCGCAGAAAGCCTCGGAGCAGCTTACAAGGCAGATTTAAGTTGGCTTTGTTTGTTCCTCCCTGGAGGCCTGCCAAAGAGTGCAAAGTGTGCTAAAAAGAGCTGAAGTTTTCCCCCTATATCGCACCCCTCCTGGCCCCCTCATCCCAAAAAGAAGAGTTTAAGCCTTGCCTTCTCCCTCTCTCAACACCCTCCTCCCAATCCTGCCTCAGCCCCTGTCCCCTTGAAGTATCCTGCTTACATGGTAAGTCCTGTAGACGGTCGTAAAAATGAAAAAAAACCTCATCGAGTCACTTGCTTCGGTGCTCCCAAATCAAGTCCGAGTCAAGTTGCTGACACCACTTGAGTTGGACATGGGGGCGAGTTGCCCGACTCGAGTCCCCACACTGCTGAAAGGATGAAATATATGAAGCACTGCAGGGATGAATCAGGTGGGCTAGAAAGGAAAGTTCCTGGCTGCCTTTTTGGGGCTCTGTTAATGGGCACTCCTTGTTGAAGGTCTCCAGCTGCATAAAACTGTTTCCTTGAGATGTGTGTGAGGGGTGCATACCCTCATCTTGATTTGTTCCATGTGGAATTTCATCTTCCCTTGGAGTGCTGGCTCAGGGGACGGGGCTGGAATAAGAGTAGTTCTAGTACCACGCCTGGCACACTGGTCCCACCCCAAGCCTGATTTCAGAACCACAGAGACCAGTCCTGCAGCCAGAGTGCTTGCCTATTGGAGGGCTTTATAGCCTGACCAGGACGGTTCTTCACTTCCTCATCTTGTGTTTTGACAGAGCAGTGCACAGTTGATAGCTTCTTCTAGGTGCTGATGGTTTGGGGAGTGTGGAACTGGTAGTCAGTGGTGCTCACGGTGCCTCTGCTGACTAGAGACTAAAGTCCGGTCCTTGGAGTCAGAGGGCCATGGTGTCTCTTGTGGATGAGAGTGTGGGATGCGAGCTGGGATACAGGGCAAAGGACTCCACTTGTGATGGTCTAGGAACTTGTTCTGACTCCTATTCAGAGTTAACATTAGAAATCTCAGTCTTAGAGGGCTCTTGAGACAAGAAGCTGATGACCATGTTGATTTTCAGCACCTCATTGGCAGCTTCTATGCAATTTAGGGATAGCTGTGATGGTGTGAAGAGTCACAAAGTCACAGTGGAAGTCCAGTTGCAAGTAGTTCCACATGATTCCTACATGTCCAGAGTTGCTCCAGGGAAGCTGTTTTTTCTGTTCTTTCGGGAACTGTAATGTGCATTGAGGCCTTAATAGAGATATTCAAAATCCCCATCAAATCAAGGTAAATGCCAAAGAAAAGCCATGCTGCTGATCACCGTGACTTCAACTGAGCTCAGCAAGGTTTAAGCAGCCTCCATTCAGGATTGCCGCCGATATTTGCAGTTGCTGTTTTATGAGTAGACAACTGTTTGAGTGAAACAGAAACATACTGTGTATGTACAGTTAGAGCTGCCTAGGGATTGAAGTCTGCAGTTTTATGGGCCCATTTCCTTCAAGCAGTCAATAAAACTAGCAATTCCTACTGAAACTTCCTCTTCATTACTTACAGAGACATGATATACATTTTTAGACCCTGCTGCCAATTAATGTTGATGCTGCTGCTGTTGTTTTGAAATGAAGACACCACATTTTACCAGAAATTGCTTGATAAGTTTTCTATTAAATTTAAGACCCGAGGTTCTGACCTCAAGACCTGTTTTCCCTCACTTCTTTGGCAGGTTTCTGCACTCCCTCTCTGCCAATCCCTCACTTCCTGCACCAAGGGATAAAAGGCACACTGGGCAAACCATCTTTATTTGAGTGGAAGCTGTGTGGGTGGAAGGTGTATCCATGATTTCATTCCTTCAGATAAATGCAGGGCTTGGTGTTACTTTTATATTCAGTGATGTTACTTCCTAGGACAATATCATGTAAATGGCAAACAATTTTCTGGATTAAAGTTGCCAGTTTACCATAAAAAGCACCTGACCTTGCTATGCTTATTCTGATCATTATTGATACTACTATTTATTGCTGTTCTGCATTTATTATTATTATATTTCCCAAGAAACCAGAGATTAAATTTGGAACCTTTTCATGCAAAGTCTGTTCTCTACCACTGAGCATTGGTTCCTCTTTCAAGCTAGACTCTGCCATTCCTCCTTACAAAAACCTACTCGGTTTGGTGCCTCAGAACTACCAATATGTGCTCCTGGAAGCATTCTTTGTTCTGCTGCTTAACCCACCCTGCTTAGCCTTTTAAATTACAAGGAGTTTGCTTATTATATTAATATCCTGCCTTTTTTTCTTTCAAGGGATTCAAGGCAGATTATATATTTCCCCTCCTTTCAGTTTTATCCTCACAACAACACCCCTGTAAGGTAGGTTGGGCTGCGATGGGGCCAAGGGGCTGTGACTACCCTAATGCCACCCAATGAGATCCATGACTAAGTGGGGAGTCAAACCCAGATTGCCTGAGTCCCAGTCCTGCTCTCTGAACCACTAAGCACACTGTCAGCTCTCCAAAATAAAACCGACTTAGTTGTTCACTGTTCAAGTTAATGGCTGTGGTGCTTGTGTCTAAAAAGGGATAAAGTCAAGACTACTAATCCAGTTCTTTCTCTCATGGCTTTAATCTAAACCCAAGAGCCCCAAAGCCACTTTTTCTTCAGATGCTCCATGGAACATCCTGTACCAGTTGAATGGCTTTCTGTGTGTCTGCATGACTGTAAAATACAGTCATCAGAATGATCTATTAAGATGCAGCCATCTTATTATGTACTACATTGTATATGTTTTGAAATTAATCATATGGTATAAGCCTACATTAGACTGGTTCCCTGTTGGAAAGTATCTATTTTAAAAATGTAAAGTTTAGAAATATACTGGTTTAAAATATACCAATTCTCTAATGTGTACACTGGTTAAGCTGTCGTATTAAGGCTAGAATGTGCTCACCCACTAATTCATAGTGAACTTTTGTAGTCTTGCTAAAAAACACCAACATTTTTATTTTATTTTATTTTATTTATACATTTTTACGCCGCCCCATTTGCCGAAGCCTCGGGGCGGCTTACAACATTAAGTTAAAAAATATACAAACATTAAATTATAACATTAAATTAAAATGTTTGTAAAATACAAACATTAAGTTAAAATGTAAAAAATAACAATATAAAATATAAAATAAGTCACCCTGGCCAGATAAAATCCAATAATATTAACAATTAAAACGCTGCTTAAATAAAAAGGTCTTCGCCTGGCGCCGAAAAACAAATAACGACGGCTCCAGGCGGACATCTCTGAGGAGTGCATTCCATAACTTAGGCGCCACCGCAGAGAAAGCCCTCCTCCGAGTACTCCTAATATCCTTCACGGAGGGTTCCCAGAGAAGGGCCTCTCCCACAGATCTCAAGGGGCGGGCGGGTGTATATGGATGTAAGCGCTCCTTCAGGTAATCAGGACCCAAGCCATTTAGGGCTTTATAGGTCATCACCAAAACCTTGAATTGGGCCTGGACTTCAATGGGAAGCCAGTGAAGCTGACGGAGAACTGGAGTCATGTGAACATAACACCCAGTCCCCGTCAGCAGCCTGGCAGCTCTATTTTGCACCAATTGAAGTATCCGGACCGTCTTCAAGGGTAGCCCCACGTAGAGCACGTTACAGAAGTCAAGGTGGGAAGTCACCAGCACGTGTGTCACTGTCGCCAGGCAGTCGTACTCCATGCAGGGGCATAGCTGATGGATCAGCCGAAGCTGAAGGAAAGTGCTCCTCGCCACTGCTGTCACCTGAGCTTCCAATGAAAGCTCCGGGTCGAGGAGCACTCCCAGGCTGCGGACCTTGTCCCTAAGAGGGAGTGCAACCCCATTCAGGACTGGGTTCAATTCACCCTCTCCGAAGCCCGATCCGCCAACCAACAGGACCTCCGTCTTGCCTACAGGACCATCAGCGTACTGATGATTCCGCAGCCCACACCTCCTGATGACCTCTCCCAGCGGTTTCATGTAGATGTTGAACAGCAAAGGGGACAAAATGGACCCCTGCGGTACTCCATGGCATAGCTGCCATGGTGCAGAGCCATAGTCCCCCAGCACCACCTTCTGGAACCGGCCATTGAGATAGGAGCGGAACCACTGCAAAGCAGTGCCTCTGACCCCCAATCCCGCAAGCCTATCCAGAAGGATACCATGGTCGATGGTATCGAAAGCCGCTGAGAGGTCCAGGAGAACCAACAGGGACGCAGTCCCCCTGTCCTTCTCCCTGCACAGGTCATCGTACAGGGCGACCAAGGCAGATTCAGTACCGTACCCAGGTCTGAAGCCGGACTGAAATGGGTCCAGATAATCAGTTTCATCCAAGAGTGCTTGGAGTTGTCCCGCCACCACCCGCTCTAACACCTTGCCCAGAAACGGGATGTTGGCCACTGGTCTATAGTTAGTGGCCATCTCTGGATCCAGTGACGCCTTCTTCAGGACCGGTCGGACTACCGCCTCCTTTAAAGGGGCAGGACCCGATCCTCCCTCAGAGAAGCGTTAACCACTTCCAAGATCCAGATCCCAATCCCGTGCTTGGAATTATTTATTAACCAAGACGGGCAAGTGTCCAATAGGCAAGTGGTGGGACGTACTCGTCCAAGCACCTTGTCCACATCATCGGGCTGCAGTAACTGAAATTCATCCATTAATTCTGGACCAGACGGCAGCATTGGTGTCTCCCCAAAAACCTCTGAATCACTAGTGGTGTCCAGCTCGTGACGAATCTGAGCGATTTTCTCCCTGAAATGTCTGGCAAAGTCGTCACAGCGGGCCTTTGAGCGTGGAACCAGGTCTTCCTTAGGACCTGGACGAACCAGGCCTTGCACCACTCGAAAAAGCTCCACCGGACGGCATTGTGAGGAGGCAATGGAAGCGGAAAAAAACCTCTTTTTTGCCGCCCTCACCGCCACAGCATAGGCCTGATAGTGTGTTCATAGGGCTCTCAAGTGTGTTCAGTCAGATTCATCCCGTGATCTCCTCCACCTACGCTCTAGCCGTCTCCCAACCTGCTTCATCGCCCTCAGTTCAGGAGTATACCAAGGGGAAGAACGGGCTCTGCCTGGTGGGAGAGGACGCTTAGGAGTGATCGTGTCCACAGCCCTGGTCATCTCCCCGTTCCACAGTTCGACCAGAGCCTCGACAGGAGCACCCGTCTTGTCAGCCAGAAACTCCCCCAGGGCCTTCAGGAATCCTTCCGGATCCATCCGGCTCTGGGGGCGGACCCACACAAACATGTGTGGCTATGTGTAACAGTGGGATCCTGTGCACATTTATTCCCAAGAAAGTGTAGGACTTACGCTAATGTAGGCAAGTACAAGGAAAGGACACGAATTTGGCTGGTGGGGGCTGCCAGGATGAATGGTGAAGATGGAGTGGGAAACAGAGAAATTGTTCTGCCCACATAGCTACTGATTTTACTGGAAAGTCCAGACAAAAATCCAAGTTTCTTGGAAACAATGCAGCATCACTTGCCATGTCCTGTGAACCCAGCCTTGCTGTCTATTAGAAGCTGTCACTGCTGAAAAGCTTTCTGTCAGAGGGGACCTGAAAACTCAGCTTCTGCTGTGCATTTCTGCCATTTCATGATGAACATGCAAGCATGTGGAATTCACCAAGATGGAGGTTGGCATCCCAAGTGTTGCAAGACTTAAACATTCTTCTTGCTAGCATCCTGATGTGTCCATATGCCTGTTTCCCCACAACAGTTCTGCATGGTGAATATTTCTTTCAAGGGCATCCATACATGATGGTGTTTGTCACCACAGGAAAAAAATCTCACCAAAACTAAAGTGTTCCTGGCTGCAGTAGATCAAAGCCTTTCATTTGGGGAGAGAATCTGCATGCTCCTCCTTCATTAATGAATATTGCTAATTTATGTGGTGAAATAAACTCTTGAGTACCTCATAGCTGTAAAGTTTAGTTTATACAGGGAGATGGTTAAACCCAAATTGATTCCTTCAGCTGCCAGAAGGAACAAATAAAAGATACTCAATGTTGCTTAACAAAGCCTGTAACATAAATATGCCTGAGAGAAACTATCAAAATTATTAATGGTGTTTTTCTAACCCATGTAATGAGGAGATATTCTCTTCAAACAACATCAGTTTCCCTCAGTGTATGCGTTTTTAAAAATGGTCTTTTCCCTCCTTTAGGTGATTTAATTGAGCTTGTTATAAATAGCATATCAGTAAACAAGACCTTTTGGGCCTGTGAATCATGCCAAAAATATTTGTGAACCCTCCATGATTTCTCTGCTGGTGAAGACTGTGCTCATTAGTCCAGTCCAGATGCATTCAGTGATCCAGTGAGAGTCTAATCCCACCAGCCAATAAATCATTGGCATAGTAACGTTCTTGTTTGCTGACAGCCAGTGCAACAAGAACGAAACAGCAGCCCAGTGGACTGTGGAAAGCACGTCTCTGTTTAGAGCTGGGATGGTTCCGGTGCTTTAATCAAATGAGACTCTTGCAAGGAGGTAAAAAAGGAACACAAGTTACAATTATTAGCTTTTGGGGATGGGCAATTTGTGCTTTAATTACTATACAGATTTCAAAGGACAAGGTGATCCCAACAGCCTTCCTCCTTGACCCATTTGACTTTTTGCATGCATGGATTTGGTTCGACCTGGAAACAAAGAAGAGAGAGGTTTGTCCTTCATTTCCCAGTTGGTGCAGAATGGCTGTTTGGGCTGCCCCCAGCATTTCTCCATGGGACTGCTTCGGTGGACAAACCTTAGTCTTCTGCGTTATAGCAATGTTACCCATTTAGCACCTGATTTGGGAAGGGAAGAATTCTAAATAGCATGCAATTTGAGATCATTTCAGAAAAAAATCCAACCTATGTGTGGATTTACTAGCCATCTCAAACATTTCCTTTTGTGGAAAAGCTGTTGATGAACTTCAGGGCGAGATATGATATAACTGGTCATGAGATGACGGGAAATGGAAAATGTCTTTGAAACAATGTCATGAAATGGCAAAAGTGGTCAGAATTCCCTCTCCTCTCCAATGAACACTCGTTGGAATACCAACTGAACTTTGTTTTCTCATCTCTAGTCTAAGTCAATTTGACTTAGTCCTTTCAAATTATCAATTTAGAATCCTTGTTTCAGAGTCTCCTTGCTAATCCTTGTCTCAGATTAGCAGCCTAAGACAGGAATGCAAAACCTCAGGCCCAAGAACCACTAATTACCCGCATGTGGTTACTCTCAGACCTGCTGGGGTTTCCTGGATGGCCAAATTCCTTTCCCTTGTCTCTTCCCTCACCCCCTTACTTTTGTTCCTCCACCATTCTAAAAGTCTGAAAAAATCCTGAAGCTCAGTTACCAGCAGTAAGAGTTTTAAGCTTTAATATTTGGTTTACATTGTCCATTTGCTTTTGGCCCAGTTGGATTGCAGTTAACAAGAGCTTTTCTGGGATTGCATACAGCCCAGAGTCTGAAAAAGGTTCAACTCCTCCGGCCTATTTTGCAGGTAGGTTTCAGCACCATGGATAGATGCTTTAACATTCAGACTGAAGCCCAGAATGGTTCTATCACCTTGCTGTCACCAGCCTCCACTGGCTATTTCTTCCCCTCCCTACCTTTGGGGGACAGCTTGGGTAACAATGGCTAACCAAAATGGTTTGACTTTGCAGTAGGGAGAGAGAGGGGATGCATTCCTTTTTCAGTGTCCCTTGGGATGCTGCTGGAGGAACAAGGGGAAAAGGAAGGAATGAAACACCCATGAAGAGCCTGATCATCTGCTAAGGTCACTGTGGGTGCTTCTGAAACAACCAACACATTGGGAAGATGTGCTGTGATGTGCGAATTCTCCCACTGGCAAGATAGAGCTTCCAGCTGGCAGTCAAATTTAGTAATTTTGTCCATACTCCTAATCTCAAACAGCAAGAGAGTTTTCAAAGACCCAGCTGTGAGATGAAAAGTCACTCCATGCTCATAGTTGGGTTTCTGTGCTTGGATTGTCCTCCTTCTTCACTTTGTGCTTGGATTCTGTGCTTGGATTGTCCTCCTGCTGTGGAAGGAACCATTTCATCTGACATTGCAAGAGAGGCCTCAGAGAAGGGGTTTGGTGGGAATTCTGGAGGATTGGAGTAAGGGGGTGGGGAAGATAGGGACTGGTTGTGTCTTAGCCTCCTTCCTTTTTTCTCCAAATTGCTTCAGCCAGAAAGCAGTCATCTAAATGAATCTCAGAGTGGAAAGAGTGTGGAGGTAACCTTCATCTCTGTGTGCCTCCTCCCCTGGAAAGGATACCAGCAAACCTGTGAGTTTGGAGAATTATTGGCCTCCTATTGGATGACACTCAATTGGATGCCGCTTCTGAATTTGACCAACTGCTACTTGAAGAGATGTAGCACATCTAAGCCTTCTTTTAAGCATGAGTTTTGGCAGATTCCAATAGTTATCCTTTTTTGGGGAGAGGTCATTATAAAGACAAATGTTGTATTGAACACTTACTATTTACTGATGCACTTGCCCTTTCAAATTATCTACCTGCTTCCTGTATGTTAGCGCAAGGTTGCAAATGGATTCTTCATGCCCATCTGACACCTAAGAAGCTGATAATACAACACTGGAAGGATTAATGTTCACCTTCTGTAATATATTTCCTTTCAACACTTTCAACACTTGATGCTTATTTGGGTTTGTGGTCCACCTTTGTTGGAGCTTATGCATAGTTCTTAGAAATCTGTCTCTCTGCATATATAGGCAAAACATCAAAATTGATATATTTAAACTTATGTAGCCACATTTCTTTATTTTTTTCCTTTTGCCAAAATTTGTAACAATTTATAATAAAAATAAGTAGAGAAAGAGAGAGAGAAGTTGTGGTTGCCAGTTTACTGCTTGGCAGATATTGTCTTAACCTCCCTGATGAGAGTGTTTTAACAGTTCAACACAAGGTCAAAGTGACTGAAAATTCCAGCAGGTGCAGGCATTTGGCACCAACACATCTCTGGCTTGTGGCCACCGATGAGTGAATGAATTCATATAATCATATTGCAAGCGGTAACTGGCTGCAATGTATATGTAACCTCTTGGTAAGTCAGACATTTCTTTCATCTGTCCAAGCAGGGAGATTTCCCCCCTACAGAACTGGATTCCCAGGAAGCAACGGAGTAGGAGTAGTAAGATTCTCTTTCTCTCTTGGTGGGCAACAATAGTGATCACAGTTTAACGGAATGTTTGGATGCACACTCTGTCTCATGGTAAATCACCATTTGTATTCACCTTTCATTAAGTGAATTTGAAGCAGTTAGCAACAGTTTGATATTACTTAAATAGTAATATATTAAATATTAAAATTTGAGCAGAGGAGCTGAGGGCCTTGCATTTTCCTTAGAACCACTACTTTAAGAGCGTAACTACTCCTCTTCCAGATCACCTAGCCTAGTGGTCTTTTTCTAACAGTGCTGGACTGATGATCCTGGTTGCTCAAAGGCATGATGACCTTCCCGGCTTCTATAGATGAGCAAAAATTCATTCCATTCACATGTTGATGTGAACTTAACAAATCTGCATTCCCAAGATCAATGAGTAAACCAGAACCTAGTTGTCCGTAGGAATTCACACTTTTCTGTATTGTGTGATTCAGTTCTTTAGACCAGAAACACTTGTATAGTTTACCATTAGTAAGTATGTACATTAGTGAAAGAAATAAACAAATGCATACAATTGCTCTTAGAAATACAATTATCTATACTAACTTAAAAATTAACACTGATGTACAAAGGAGACAGAATGAACTAAAGGCTGTAAAAATGTGGAACACAAAATGACAGAGTCACAGTGTGTAAATATTATGGCAAATAAGGCTACAAATTTGCCTAATCTCTTTCAAAAATGTTGTAAGCTGCTCTGAGAAAGTACACTAGTCAGTGGCATATCAATGCCCTAAATAAAAAAATACAGTTAAATAATCTTTTGTCCATTACTGATTTTAGGGCAAGTAATTTCATAAACAAATTATATATTATGTGAAGATGGACTTCCCTTGGTCAGTCCAGACCTTACTTCAAACCATTTTCATTGGATGAACCAAGTTCTAGTATCACAACAGGGAACGAGCAATGTCCTTCCCTCTGTACTATTCAGTTTATACATCACTATTGCATTTCACCATCTCTACCACTTCGTTATTGTTTTCTAAGCTAAACAGGTCTGAATGCTGCAATCATTCTTTTCAGACAGATGCACCAGAACCTTTATAATTCCAGTTCCAAATGCTTCTTTGGCGCTCTCTGGAGTTCTGCAATTGGAGTTGGAGCAATAAGAATTATAAACACTCTGATGATTTTTCAGTGCACCTACATTCAGGCTACAGTCCTGCACACATTTCTTTGGGAGTAAGTCCCAGTGGATTCAGGAAGATTTTCATTTGAATAAGCAGTCCGCTCTACTAGGTATTTAAAAGTCCTTTGATATTTGGGACCACATAAATAGAAATATAGATAACATAAGGTGTATACAAAGATTATTTGTGCCCAGTTTAGAGCTCTTCTGAACTGAGACCTAAATCTCCTAAAGCTACATTTATTTCATCCATTGCTGGGGTTATTAGTAAGAAATATTAATTGCCACAAAGACATGCATAGTTTTCAGAGGCTACTAGTTTGCATTTAAATAGTATAATTTGCCTTCAAAGGGATGGGTCACCTTTGATATTATTATCAGCATTGTTGGGTTTGATGTGAAAAATCTTTTTGACTACACTGCCTTTGATTTTTATCTCTCTGTACCTCACATGTCCTGGAACACCAGGGACATTTAAATGATCCATGACCCATCAGATTGCAGCCCTGAACTTTGATGTTAGTCTAATGAATTCAACTGCAGGCCTTTGTTCTGACCTTTTGTGCTCAGTACTATGCATCCTTACATCTTTCTATCTGCTGGAATCTCGAGATGCACACCAGCAGGTGCATCTTTTGCTTTATGGCAGGGCAAGACTTGGAATCTGGGGGAAAATTCTGTCTGTGCTTCATGTGGTACCGCATCAGGACCTATGTATCAGCAAGCTTCAATAGCCAGGATATGTGTGATTCACTGGTCCATCATAAATAACACAGAGCATGGTCAAGCTTGAATTCCAAGTTGCAAAGTCCCTTCCCCTCATCTTTTTGGTCAATGCTTACCAGAGTGGGAGAAGAACTATGAACTTGGCTGAACACTGCCCATTGCATGGAACAAGGGGAAGGAAGCACTGGGCCTTGAGTGTGTTGCCGTGAGAACATGGAGATTTGGCCCTCTGTTGCTACACTGTGCTTGGAAAGAGGTCGCTGCATTCCCTAGGCAACTGGACAATCCTAGGCCTCTTCTGGCCTGAGGAGTGCTTCCCAGATGCCTAGGCAAAGTACTCATGTGATCCCTTCCCTATTCAGCAGGGCCTGAAGCAGTGAGAGACAACTAGATCATCATGGCTGATCATAGCCACAGAAGAAATGGGAAAGGGAACTTGGGAGTGTGGGGAGGTTGTATTTCCTCAAATTTTGCACCAAATTTTGCAGTAGTGGTTTCTGCTCTCCACTAAGCAGAGGAGATGCTAATGAAAGTACGTTCTGGGCATTATCTGTCCTAGCCATCATGTTCCACCCCACTAATTGTTTTGCCAGTTTTGTTGCCACTGCTTCTGTTTTGGATTCAGAGAAACCTGTGGGTAAAGGTTAAAGTTTTTATTAGCAGATGATAGACAAGAAATTCTAAAGGAAGTTTTGGTACAGAGTACAGTCCTTCCATGTTTTCTGCTGTTGGAAATCCCTTAAAGAGGACAGAGGACAGAGAACAGACTCCTGGCTGATATACAGCACCTTCTACAGCTAGGACTGTACTGAGGTGCTGCTCAAGGTAAGATTCCCTAACCTTATAGAGGGCTTTTGGTGTTTATCATCCTCACATCGGATCACTAGATAATACCAACTAATGTAACTAATGGGGAAAGAATCTGAAAATAGAACTGAATAGGCAGCTTGAACCTCTCGAGCAGTTAGCCTCAGCCGGCCCATTCAGTTTCAGGCTGGCTGACGTCCTGCCCAGAGCCACCTGGTTCCGTGGCTGTATCTAGTCCAAACTCATCCAAACAAGAAGTAACAAGTATCTAGGCAACGGAATACTGAGCAACCTCATGTCTCAGCTGACATTTAGGTTACACTCAAGACTATCCAAAACCAAACATAATTAATCAGCTTCTCAAAGCAGACTGTAAACCTTGTAGACACCTGGCAATGGGAAAAAGCAATAGACAGAAAACTCAAAGGTGAAAAAATGAGGAACGAGAATGGCTGCACAGAGGAGAGCAAAGGTGAGAATGGCCATGCACCACTGCCTCCTTGGGATCACAAAGGCCTTCTGACCTTTTCCAAGATCCCCATCGACCCTCCTTTTGCTTCTGGCCTTCTAGTGTGCTGCGATGCTGCATATTTTTCCGGAATTAGGAAATGTGGGTCCTGATGTGGGCTTCACTGATACTGCCCTCTCTTTACCATGCAACCCTGGGCATGCATAGCTTGCAACAGGAAGAAAGCCAGTTTCCTGCAGGCATCCTGGGGAAATGATCCCCAGCGACACTGAAGGCTGTGCCAGCCTGTGCGCTCTCAGTACATGGAGCGGAAGGCCTCCCCCCGTGGCAAGAAATGAGCGTTGCCCAGGGGCACTCGGGTCACGCAGCCACTGGTCCCATGTGGCCAAACCTGCCAGCGAGCGGGAAGCAGCAGCAGGAGAACAGAAGGCGAAAGCCAAAGTCAGGCAGTTGTACTGCAGCCAGCGCAGAGCAGCAGCAAATTACAATCTGTTTTCAGAGTAGCTGATTGTTTCCTGTACTCTCTTGCTGAGGAGAAGGCGGGAAGTGAGACAGAGGGGAAGAGAGCGAGCAGCAGCAGTGCGTTCCTTTCAAAAACAGACTGCACAAGAAGGATTCAGGAGCCTGTCCAGACACGTGCTACAATCCAGCGCCTCCTTTTCAGTGTGTGGTGGAGGTTATAGGTGTCCATTTGGGAGGAAGCAAGTTGCATTGTGGTTTCTGTTCATTTTAAAAAAAGTATTCACTATTTCTGCTCATCCAGCCAGCGAGTGGGTGTATATTCTAACGATGGCATTATAATGTGGCTGGGTATGGAATTGTAATGGAGATGCATGCATTTAAACTGGCTAAATTAAATGGACTAGCTTGGAGAAAAAGGACAGCTTCTGTGGGGAAAAATACACTAGGGTTGGGCTTGACTTTGTTGTGCCATCTATCATGATGCTGTCGGGCTTGTTTACAAAGAATTTTGTTGGTGGCTTTGTGTGTGTGTGTGTACAGGAATGATCCACCCCTTTCTAACGGTAACAGAGTCTTGAATTATCTTTCAAACATTTTAGGATGGAAAAAAGATTTAATACAAGTAGTAATTCTGGAATTATAAAGACCATTTTTAGTATAATACTAGGTTATAATATATGAATGTCACATGTCAAGCTAACATGTCCAGTCATCTGTGCTAAGCTGGAAAGGCACGGGTCTGCGTCAGATGGGTGACCACATGAAACTGCTGCTCTTGGGACAGAATCTGGTCAGTCGTCTGAGTGGGATGGTGAAAACTGGCAGCCTGCACTAGTGAGCAGTTGGACCTGATGGCCTGCTTGGCCCTTCCAACTCCACTGTTCTATGATTCTGTGAGGTACAGCCGCCTTCCAGCTCTGCTTCTCCCTTCTCTCCACAGCAGCCATCAGTTTGATCAAGACACAGACACTACACTTTGAATTCCTATGATGAGTAGGAAGGCTATTGAGAAGTGGATGAATTTGATGGATGAATTGATGGATGAGTTTCAGTTATTGTGGCCTGATGATGTGGACGAGGTGCTTGGACAAGTATGTTCCACCACCTGCTTATTGGACCCTTGCCCATCTTGGCTACTCAAGACAGCCAAGGACGGGATTGGGACCTGGATCCTGGAGGTTGTCAATGCCTCTCTAAGGGATGGCCGGGTGCCTGCCCCTTTAAAGGAGGAGGTAGTCTGGCCTGTCCTAAAGAAGGCTTCCCTGAATCCAGAGATTGCCACCAATTATAGACCGGTGGCCAACATCCCGTTTCTGGGCAGGGTGTTAGAGCAGGTGATGGCGGGACAAATCCAAGCACTCTTGGAGGAACTGATTATCTGGACCCATTTCAGTCCGGCTTCAGACCTGGGTATGGTACTGAATCTGCCTTGTTCACCCTGTACAATGACCTGTGCAGGGAGAGAGACAGGGGAAGTGCATCCCTGTTGGTTCTCCTGGACCTCTCAGCGGCTTTCGATACCATCGACCATGGTATCCTTCTGGATAGGATAGCGGGATTGGGGGTCGGAGGCACTGCTTTGCAGTGGTTCCGCTCCTATCTCAATGGGCGATTCCAGAAGGCGGTGCTGGGGGACTATGGCTCTGTGCCATGGCAGCTATCCATTCTCTACCAATCCAGGTGAGGCAGTGGCTGTACTGAAGCGGTGCCTGGCCGAGGTAATAGGCTGGATGAGGGCCAATAGACTGAAGCTCAATCCAGACAAGACAGAGGTCCTGTTGGTAGGTGGATCGGGCTTTGGGATGGGGGGCTTTGACCTTGTCCTGAATGGGGTTGTACTCCCTCTTAAGCACAGGGTCTGCAGCTTGGGAGTGCTCCTTGACCCAGAGCTATTGTTGGAAGCTCAAGTGACAGCTGTGGCAAGGAGCGCTTTCCTTCAGCTTCAGCTGATCCATCAGCTGCGTCCCTACCTGGAGAATGACTGCCTGGCTACAGTGACACATGCATTGGTCACTTCCTGATTAGATTTCTGTAACACGCTTTACGTGGGGCTGCCCTTGAAGACGGTCCGGATACTTCCGTTGGTGCAAAATAGAACTGCCAGGCTGCTGATGGGGACTGGGCATTGTTCTCATATAACTCCAGTCCTCCGTCAGCTCCACTGGCTCCCCATTGAAGTCCGTGCCCAATTCAAGGTGCTGGTTATCACCTACAAAGCCCTGAATGGCTTAGGCCCTGGTTACCTAAAGGAGCGCCTGCGTCCATATATGCCCTCCCGCCCCCTGAGATCGGCGGCAGAGGCCCTTCTCTGTGAACCCTCCGTGAAGGATATTAGGAGGGTGAGTACCCGGAGGAGGGCTTTCTCTGCGGTGGCGCCCAACCTATGGAATGCGCTCCCCAGAGAGGTCCGCC
Organism: Varanus komodoensis; assembly: GCF_004798865.1. NCBI lineage: Eukaryota > Metazoa > Chordata > Lepidosauria > Squamata > Varanidae > Varanus > Varanus komodoensis. Next base: position 1,071,451 of record NW_025336347.1, read on the forward strand.
TGGCGCCGTCGTTATTTGTTTTTCAGCGCCAGGCCAAGACCTTTTTATTTAAATGCTTTTTTAACTGTTAATGGTTTACTTGTTGATTTTAAATTGACCAGGCTGTTTCCACTATTTTATTTTATGTATTTTATTTATTTGATGAATTTTTTTGCATTTTATATGGGATTTTAATGATTGTAAGCCACCCCGAGGCTCATGCGATGGGGCGGCATATAAGTTGTCTAAAAAAAAAAAAGTGTGAAGTGGGTGTGTATCCGTCCTGGAAGGACCCAATGTTCAGGAGCACAATTCATTCTTTGCATGTATCGCTTGCCAGGTTCAGCTTGGCATCTTGGGACTTATTTTGGATTGATGATCATGTGCACAATGGGCCAATACTGGGTACATTACTTTAAGTAAAGAGATTAGGAAATCCAAAAGCTCATCAACAGGAACCGTCCAATCCTATGAATGCATTTCTCATATCTTTTCCTCACTTTGTTTCTGATCCCTAGAGTTTATCAATTTATACAGAGACCATATATTATTTTGGTTTCAGGGCAGTAAGCTGGATCTTATTTTATAGGTTTCAAACTATGGGAATAAATCAGTCCTATGGAATAATGAACCGTACCCAAAAGGCACAGCCCTCGGTGTATCAAAATATTTATGCAATGTGTTATTAAGTGCCAGTCTTCTTTTCTCTGCTTGCCTCAGTCTGATTAAAACTGCCAATAATTAAATTGTCAGTACTTTACAAATAGTACCAATTATATTTCCTTTTCATTTTGCTACTTCTGTTAACCCCCCCACCCCCAATTATTAATGATATCCCAAATGTTCCATTTGTAAATGCAGTAAAGAATATCTTTACAACTGAGGTCATTCCAATCTGTCAGATTTCATTAATTTTAATTAAATGTGCATGGCTGGCAGGCCACGGTATTCCGAGTTTGGGGAATTCGTGTTGTGGCTGGAGATGCTACAGCAGAATAATGAAGTTGCTGGAATGCAGAGATGGTACAGGATGGCTCTCCTGGGAGACAATCCTGGTCAAGTAGTGAGTGTGTCCATTAGTGATCCACCTCCTCTATAATTACACTAGGCATTAATTCTCAAGGAAATAATGGAAAGCTCCAGTTTCTTTGCTACACCAAAATTATACAGAGAACCTCAGACTTCCTCTATGTGAATCCAATACCTTATTTCCAGGCACTTGAAGAGAGAATAAGCAGCTTAGATCCAATTTACTGATCACAGAAAGGACAACTAGGAGACCCTGAACAGCAAATGAAGTCACCTTGACTGAACAACAACCTGTAGGTTATTTGAGCCTTGTTTCTCCATCCAGCATGACATGAGAAGCCACACAGACAGAGGGAGGGAATTACACAAATTGGGCTCCACATGAGCCATGACTTGCTTAATCCACAGTGATCATGTCAACCAAGCCACTGATTTAGGCCAAGGAATCAATGGTGCCATCTAGAGATGGGAGAATCATTGAGATTCTCCAAGCTCCACTTCCAGGATCAGTTATTGTTGCTCTCATTTTCATCTGCAACCTATCTTTCTTTTCATTCTTCCAGGAAAAGTGTAGATTTCCATGAATATTTTTCAAAACTGTACACTTTCACCACTTACTTTTGTTAACTGCCCAAAGAGCCTTTGGCTACTGGGCAGTATAAAAACGAACAAATAAACAAAACACAGGAAGAGTTATTTTTTTAAACAAATGTGCATTTAAAACTGCATATTTAAAGGACATAAACAACCATGCATTTTTCAAAGGTGAGAGCACATTCAGGAATGTGAGAATATTTCAAGGCAAATGGATTGATGTTCAGGGTTATGGACAAGATAAGTTCTGATGATCTGCAGACCTAAACAGCACTTGCATACATCCCTAGCATCACTGAGGAAGCAGGACAGACTCAGCAGAATGGTCAGGAAGCTCTCTGAACACAGCAAAGCTGTCTTGCCTCATTCCAAGGTAAGTGAAGCGATGCATATTGCCATACTGAGAGCCATCCTCTTCCTGTAAGACATTCAGAGCCTAAAATTACCTAACTGCATCGTTGTATAGCTAGAACTGCTTTTATGCTTTTAGGAAGTTTTCCCTTAACCTGAAGCCAACTCCCTGCACTTTTATGAGCATCTTAATGGATGTGTCTTTTGAATCTTTGGTAGCAATGCACAGCATCTTGGCAGATGACTAGCAGTAACCGGTAAGTACATTTGCTTTCATATTAGTCACCCACATAATGGCAAAGTGCAGTTTTCCTCCAGTGTAGAATTGTCACAGTCAATATTTCAAATGTTGTGGTGAATTCTCTGCGGCTATTAAATTCTGGCTGGATATGGATAAGCAGGAGAAAAAGGTACAGAAGTGGTGGTAAAATGGATTGTGCTAACTAAACTGGGTGACACTCTTTTTGAATGGTGCCTACTTAAAAAAATACTGCTCCCTTTCATGTAGAGTACTAGAGCATCTGGGGAAAAGAGTCTAACCCTGCTTGCTCCCTCCAGTGCTTAAATATTTGTCCCTCATGTGCTATGAATTTCCAGACTGCAGGAATTCTGCCTTTCCTGCACAATCATAACCCCATTCTGCTCCCTATGAAGGTTTATAGAAAGATTACAGCGCAAAAGCTGGATTCAGTTTGAACATCTATCTACAAAATGTTTGTGAAAGCCTTCACTGTGGTATGAATACAAGCATCAAATACCTTCTGGGGGTGGGGGAGTTGAGGGCCTGTGGACAACATAGCGATTGCAGAGTAATCTGGCACTCTTGCTTCATCCTGGGAGCCCTTGCATGCTCTATCATTGCACAGATCTCTATACAAGACAGGGCAGGCTTAACTGATTTCTGCCTGTTTCTATCACCTAATGTTAAAGGCCTCTTCTCCAAATTGTTTTTTATTTAATGGGTCATATCCAGATTTAAGCTGGTTCCATTCTACTGGCAAAAGTCCACTTCTCTCCCCCATGACAGCCCCTCCAGCTCCCAGAAAATGCGATGCAGAGTGCAGTGAGGGTTGTTGCTCTGTGCCAATAAGTCATCTCCAATTGACAACCACCTTATGAATGAAAGCCCTCCAAAAATGTCCTATTCTAAATTCAAGGCAGTGGCTTTCTTGATGGAGTTAATCCATCTTTTATTTGGTCTTCTGTGTCTTCTTCTGCCTTCCTCTTTTCCTAGCATGAAAACTGCGCTAAAGGGCCTTGCATGAGCAGAACTGCTCTTGCAGAGGGCAGATCCAGAATTTCAGATGTGGTTGCCACAGGGGACCTGGGCGTTCAAGCAACTGGAAGGGCAGACATGCCGTGATTGTATGGCCTGGAGGCACATAGGCATCCACCATGCTGAAGCTAAGCAGGTCTAGGGCTGGGCTGAGGTTGGAGGGGAGACCACCTGGGAGCTGCATGGAGTCACCTGGAGTTCCACTATGGCAGAAAAGTGAACTATATATTAAGTAAATAAATAGTTCAGAGAACAATATTATTGCTGTGAATAAGTCTGGATTGAAGATTAAAAACCCAGCAATTTCTGAGCTTGCCAACATTCTTTGGACTGCAGTGACAAGCCTCCCATTTCTCTATTTCATTTTTTATACTGCCCAATAGCCAAAGACTTTCTGGGTGGTTAACAAAAGTTAAAAGTTGAAAGCATAATATTTTCTTTTTTATTTTTAGGGAGCCTTGTTAGAATGAAAAACTGCACATTTGAAATAGGAAAAATATGCATTTCTGTGTATAGTTTTTTTTAAAGGGTGTCCTTTTCCTCCTTTGACAAAATTGTGAAAAGGAATATTTCCCAAAAATATGCATTTTTGAAACACAATCACAGTTTCGGTTAGTTTGCAAACATTTCTCAAGAAAACACTACTGCTCTTGCTTTCCAAAAATGTCTCATCGTAACTGAAGAACTGTCTGAACAAATGGATTCTCTGATATTGACCAGAAGAAACACAATCAGAATTGTTCAGTCACTCACTCTCAAACAGGGGTCAACACAAGCTATACCAGGTTACCAACAGCAGTATCTCTGGAGGCTTCCTCTTAACTCAAGTATCATCTTGCTTGGATCTTGACCTCAGTGATCGTTTGTGAGAATACTCTTGAAGAAGGCAAAAGCTATATCCAATCCTTCTCCTACTGAATGCAGTGCACCAAGAAAAAAAAGATATCCATCCTAAGAAAATCAACATTTCTCTAGAACAAAGCAAACCATTTCCCACCATATTGAGTAGACAGGGACACAATCATGCAATAGGCAAAGGAACAGAAGCTTCCAGATTGAGACAGAGCCCATACAAAGACATCACTGCTTTTGCCTAGTATTCTGCCAACATCTTTTCTGCTGTAATAACACAGGCAGGCCAAGACATACGACGCCTCGTACAGCTAACCAGGATTTTCTTTGTGGGGGAAGGGAGGCAAATGGAGAAAAAGCTGTGGTTGTCATGCCGGATTCTCAAAGGAGGTGAATGCCATGGTATTTTGGAGCAGCAGGGGAGTTCAAGTGAATACAAGGAGTCTGATTCATTAGAAAGTCGGCTTGCCAGGCAGTGCTGTTGAGTGCAGCTGAAAGTTTTTGTTGTCTGCTTCTCTGAAAAGTGACCTTTGGGACCCATAAAATCCTGCTGACATTGCAGACTCGGTTTAGCAATGCCATAGATATGCACACAGTGATAGGAGAATACAGAGAAACAACCACCAAACCCTTCCTAGCAATAGTGCACTGTCCCATGTGTGCGACCTGTTGCAGAAAAGTTTAATCCATCAACAGGCTCAGGAAGATAAAAGACCAGCAAAGTACAACTGCAGTGTGGAAATATTGCAAACTTGCCGTGGTTTAGAGGCAGATTACTTGAGCGCAAGTACAGATTTTGAGCTAGGAAGAGAAGAACTGCTTTGCTATATCAGACAGGTCCAGCATTTTGTCTCCAAAAGTGGTCTACTCAGAAAGCTCTGGAAAACTCAGCATTGCTTGTTTGTTTCATTCATATCCCACCCCCATGACCTTCCACCATTCAACTCTGTCCTCACAACAACCTGTGAGCTAGGTTAGATTAAGAGGTGGCAACAGGCCCAGTCACTCAATGGCTTCATGTTTTCAAATACACGTTTCTGAGTCATAGTCCAGCACCCTAACCTCTTAGCCATACTGGTGCTTGTGGAAGGATGATCATTACCATAGCCATGATATTCCCTGGTCAATATTCCCTGCGGTTCATTCTCACTACCTGGTAAGAGGAGGTGCACTGTCTTTGAACATCACTGAATAGACTATGATTAAAATAGCCCTAGGGGAAAAGTGCTTAGCTTAAAAGGTGGACCGTGGGCACCACTGTGCAGTAAGCCAGAAGCCATGGACAAGACAATGGGCAGCAGGAGAAGAACAAGTCAGGATCATGAACCAGAACCAGAGAAACCAGGAGTCAGGTCTGAGGATAAGCCAGAGAACAAGAGTGAAGAGCAGCCTAGGACATAAAACACACACAGATATCCCCTCTCCATGATTCTCCAGTAAGGCTTAGCTGAAACTCTTTATATTCCTTCGTGGCCCAAATGGAGCCCATGGCCAGCTGCCGTGTGTGGAATCGGCAGGCTGCTGCCTTTAATCCAGTGCCTTGCCACACGCACACCGATTCCGGCAGCTCCTAATCAGGACTATACTCTGAGTCTTACTACAGCAAAGAATGAAGACTAGGAATCGATCTGTAACCTCACACATGTATCCCAATGTTTCATATTATATCATTTAAGAATGTTTGTGTTACGTAAAGACTAGCTCCTTCTACATTTGGTGTAACCAGCATTAGCAATATCCAAATGGCATCAGAGTCAAAAGCTGCCCTGTCAAGTCAGTGGAGATGGAAAAGCCCATTGATAATCATCTCTGCAGCTGAATCAAAAGGGCAACAACACACCTTTCTTTGGGCTGGAGATTGTTCTTACATTGCCTTAACAATGTATTGAGATAGATAATAATTGGAAGCAAGAAATTCTGTCCTCTGGAATCTGCTGCCTCAAATGTTGCTTGCAAATCTGCCTATTTCATCCAGAACTAAAATATACAGTGAGAGCAAAAGCCTTCTAGAGTGGTGCTTCTGAGCCCCAGTGTCTCTACAGGTACATCTCTTGGTGCATAGCTGACTTAAGGTGCTGCCTGTTTTTGGTTGTTTCTGAGTTCTTTTTTTTAAATAAAAACAACTTTTTAACCTGTGTGTGTGTGTGTGTGTGTGTGTGTGGGGTGGGGTGGGGTGGGGGTGGATCTGGCATTTTGCAAAGTGAGATGCTTCCCATTATCTTTGTTTGGCTTCAAAAGAGCGATTTTGCATTTTCAAGTCAGGACCCATCTATTTCTTGGAATCAAACTTCTGGGCTTGTGCTGTTACTGTTAGTCACAGCAGCTGGCCTTCTGAGAAATGAGTGCTTTGTGATGAGAATTGTTCACTGTGTCAGCCATTTCATGAACGGACAAACTACTCCTCCCTCATTTCCTCAAACTTCCTAATGTGCTCACCAACCTAAATTGTTTGCAGGCCCCTTCCCTGGAGGCTTGACATGAAACATACACTGCATGTCTCATGTCACTTTCTGATAAGACCAGCCCTAGATGTACCTGAGAAAAATCCTGTGGAAAATCTGAATAACCTCAAAGCCAGTGAGGATTCATCCCACATCTGGAGTATGACAGTGATAGCCGCTCAGGTCAACTCTCCTTTAAAAAATTCTGACATGATATTGCTTATTAATAAATGCTTGTGCTAGTCTGGTTCCTGCTTCCATCCTCTGGATTACAGAGGACCTAATTTCCTGCAGTTCCACAAGCTGGGAAGTACCTTAGGAAAACCCGACGGACATTATTTTTTTTAGGTAGTAGCAGCTGGAGTTCCAGAACTTTGTAGGAAGCAGAAAAATCTCCCCAACATTCAATTTTCTTTACCTTTGTCCACATTTCCAGAATTCCTTCACCCCCTTTCCTGTTCATTAGCAGATTTCAGTCCTGCTGTATGTTCCAACGCAAGGTTCATATCATTAAGTTCAGCTTGAATTCTGTAGTGCTTCAAATTGCAAGCAAGGAGTCTCTTTCCTCTGTGCCTTCCTGCAGTCTTGTCTGCCACTGCAGTCTGGTAATATGCCCTTTTTAATTAAAGTCCTTTATAATATCCCATGCTTCCCCAGGGTGACTCCATGCAGGAGGCTCCAGGTATTTTCATATTTTCAGACATTTTATAGATAGAGAGATGAGGCTAAGAAGCTTGCCTAAGGCCAGGGCTGAGTGTCAGGGTTTCCTTCTGTCATCCTGTGAACTGAGTTACAGTTATTTGGAATTAATTCTTCACTTAAAAAAATCCACTGCATTGCTGCACTTTTCTTCCATGAAATATACACACCTGATGTATGGAAACCAGAGCATTCTATGTAGGTGGCTGCATTATAGCCTTTCTTCCCTCCCTCCCTCCCTCCCTGCTTGCCCACCTGCCTGCCTGCCTGCCTTCCTTCCTTCCTTCCTTCCTTCCTTCCTTCCTTCCTTCCTTCCTTCCTTCCTTCCTTCCTTCCTTCCATTACTATAGTGATATAGTCATTAAAATGTGGACAGACAAATGCAAGGGAAACTTGCTTTCAAATCTTCATTTACCTATGAATTTTCTGGGGCAACATATATCAGTCACCTTATTTTCCCTCAGCCTAACCTTCCTCACAAGGTTGTTGTGAGGATAAAATGGGAGATAAGGCAGAGACATCACCCTGCCAACAAAAGTGCGTATAGTCAAGGCTATGGTATTCCCACTTGCAATGTATGGCTGTGAAAGTTGGAGCATAAGGAAGGCTGAGCGCCAAAGAATTGAGGCCTTTGAATTGTGGTGCTGGAGGAGACTCCTGCGAGTCCCTTGGACCGCAAGGCAATCAAACAGGTCAGTCCTAGAGGAGATCAACGCTGACTGCTCTTTAGAAGGCCAGATCCTGAAGATGAAACTCAAATACTTTGGCCACCTAATGAGAAGGAAGGACTCCCTGGAGAAGAGCCTAATGCTGGGAACAATAGATGGCAAAAGAGGAAGGGGACGGCAGAGAATGAGGTGGCTGGATGGAGTCACTGAAGCAGTTGGTGTGAGCTTGGGTGGACTCTGGGGGCTGGTGGAGGACAGGAAGGCCTGAAGGAATGTTGTCCATGGGGTCACAATGGGTCAGACACAACTTCGTAACTAGCAACAACAACAACAACAACAAGGAAGTTAAGGTAGCAAATTGAACTGTATAATAGTAAATATTTAGAATGTTTCTATCTTGCCTTTCAGTCATAATTTGTAAGATGGATTTCAACATCCCTAAAATAATCAAATATAAAACTGAACAATCCACATTAAAATATAACCAAGTGACATAAAGATTAAAACAGCAGCAATTTCAGTTTAATCTATTAAAAAGTTGCAGACTACAAGCTGGCAGGATAGGTCTCAAACAAGTGGATCTGTGGCTGCTATCACAGTGAAAGTTGCTCATGGGTAGCCATCCATATCACCTCCCAAGGTGTGGTACCCAGAGCTGGATCCTTGACAAAGATTTTAACTATCAGGCTGAAGTGCAAGGATGAGGCCCCCCAGATTCCTGGGCTCAAATTAGATATGGGGATTTCTAGGTCCCAAACAAACAATAACAAACTAATTGCTGGTGAAGCTCTTGAAGTAAGGAGAAGGCAGTGCTTCTTCCTCTTCAAGCTGAACTTCTGCACCATGTTTACAGGCTGTTCCATGTGCAGCGCATCCCATAACCTAACCTGGATGTTACCCAGTTAGAAACAGCTGTAGCTGGATCACGCTTTACCACCAGGCAGGGTGAAAGTGCCTGCCAGAGGGAGCAGATCCTGGGTTGCCATTAGAAAGCAGCAAACTCTCAGTTTCGCCATTGCTGTTAGTTTTAGCAGCTGGCAGGAGGAAAGGGTTACATTTGGATTTTCTGCCCCAAGCATCATTTCTTGGATTGCTCACTACTCTCCTGGATTATGAAAACCATATATCTCAGTACCTGAGCTGCACGCCTCCTTGCAACATAATCCTTTCTTTGACTCATCTTTATTTCTGCTGTATTTTATTTTGATATTCATGGCATGCGGCCCAGTATAAGGCAGAGGTCTGCTGAAGCAGTGAATTAAGTTATTATTGACAGGTTTTCACAAGGGCTCATTTTCATCTCTATGGTGCCCCGAATCTCTCACACAGAGGCAAAACAGTTGACGGTGCACTCTCTGGCGTCAGATTCCTTGCCAGCAACGCAGCGGTGAAGTGGCTTGTATCTGGCCTTGGAATGGAAAGACCTGGTGTAAATCCTCAGGCAAGTTCCCATGAAATTCACTGGGTAACCTTGCACCCAGCACTTTTTTCACCAACCTCACAGGGTTTCTTGTGAGGATAAATTCTGTCTCTCTCTCCCTCCCTCCCTCTCCCTCTCCCTCATTCATTGGAGGAACAGTGGAGTTTATAAATTTAAACTATTTTGATTCCTCTTCAAAGTGGTTTATGAGATAGCATTATAAAACAACCAAATATACAATCTGACTCATTAAAACCACGCAGTAAAACATGTAACGCAGTAACGTTAAAATGGGGCAAAATGAAAGTGGCCTCCCGTTTGTTTCAACGCAGAATGAAACATTCAGGCCTTTAAAGGCTGTTTAAAAAAACGAAATCAGAGTGAGTGTGACAGAAGCACACCAGACGCACATCAAGTGGCAGGACACACCACACAAATAGGGCCAGCACAGGAAAACGGCCTATTTCGTGTGTGTCCCTGCTACCACGGCCTAATGCACATTACTAATGGTGGGCATGTGAGCAGGCTCTTGATGGCTGATCGACGCCTGGGCAGGCACACCCAGGTGCGGTGCATTCTTTACGGAGCTGCTCTGAAGTTGGGAAAGAGGGAATGCCAAAAAATAGAAGAAGCGACAGAGAGAACAGAATAGCCATTGAAAGTGTGAAAACAATGTCCTGCTTGTTCAGGCACACCAAGCAATTGTTTATTGGATGCATTACAGGTGTAAAGAGCAAATGCACGTTAGAAAAATGCTAAATCAGCTGATACTCTGGCAAAATCTTTTGCAGAATCTGCAAAAAGGCATTTGCAAATCTGACAGGAACAAAGATGCCAAGCCCAGGTGAAATCTTAAACTAAGCAATGCTGTGAGTGGCAGAATGGAGCCAGGTCTCTAACAAGAAGGTAAGTGTCACTCCATCCCACCTCTAAGCCCTCCCTGGAGAGTAATTAACCTATTCTACTTTCTGCAATCAAGATGATTGCATTGACATGGGGAGCATCATGATAAGTGCTTTCTGCCCAGCTGGTACATATGTCAGATTGCAACTGGCATTTTAACTAGGTTGTACAACAAAAGGCATCTCTTCTAAGTTTGCCTGTCCTCCCTTTCAGGTTTCCCATAATGCAGCCACCTTGTGGGCAAGCTTCGTCAGTGGTCAGCGTCGGCTAAGCATCCTACATTGAAGGCTGGTTGCCATGATTGGTTTGCTTCTGGAGGCAGCTTCGCCCCTCAGTACAGCCCCACGAGCAGCAACACTGGAAGCCAATTCAAGGGTTCCCAGTAGGATGAAGGGATCCAAAAGGTGTCACTGAGATTTTCTCAGAACGGATATTCCACAGCAGTTTGAGGTCTAGTTTGTTTGCCCAAGGAAGGACGTGACATTTTTGTCTGCTACTGTAATGCTTGTCAGTGTGGTCTGAGTGGCCCCGAGGCTTCGGCGAATGGGGCGAAATAAACATGTTTTAATAAATAAATAAAATAAAAAATAAATAAAAACATCATGTCAGACAGGAGACAGGGGGAGTGTGGGACGAGTCAAGCAATTCATGAATTGGGAGCAAAGACGCTGTAGCATGGTCTGGAGAACAACAAGACAACACAATACAATACAACAGAAGTGAAATCTGTATGCTGGATATTCGTGCCAGCTGGTCTGAAACATTCTTAGCAACTGATTATTCAATCAAAAATCCAATGTGATTTCATAAATATGATGTATTTTCTGAAGCTACTACTAGTTGAAATCTTTGTCATGTTTGATCATAATATCTCAACAGTAATTCACTTTGGAGAGGAAGGATGCTGCCCTATGCAGAAGACAGAATTCAGTGGGATTTGCATGTGTGCAGGCAAAATGCTCCCAACATTCCTCTTTCTGATGTCTTGCTTTCAGCACAAAGGAATGCATGCACCTTACCTAAGGGGCTGTATGTGCCACCTCACGAGCTGGGCATGCCATTCATTTGGAAACACCTTAACAGGATCCCCCTGCATTCCTGCAAATGGAAGAAGACCCTGCAACTGATCAAAGCACAGAAGACTAAGAAGACTGTACAACCTTCTCCCAGTCATAGCATCCCAGATGGTAGGAAATTGCTCAGAAGGCAAACACACCTGTGACCAGCTCAACTGATGGGTGTTTATTCTTGTGTGGGGATCCGATGTCTTGTTCTTCTGTGTTTGAATCAACTTGCAATGTCTTTTCACTGATTTTCTACTGATTAGGGAGATCCTGAGGAGCTTTTTCAGATAAACTGGGGTACCTTAATGTTGTTCCATTGTCTCTTTGACCCACACACTTCCAATTATGGTTGAGACTTCAAACAGTCTTACGGCATTCTAAAACATCAAATTTGGGGGCATAAGATGTTTTACCGGAGACCATCATCCACACTGTTATACTCCTGAGCACTCTGTATGGGTGTGGAAGCTGGACAGTGAGGCAAGCTGACAGGAAGAAAATTGATGCATTTGAAACATGGTGCTGGAGGAGAGCTTTGTGAATACCCTGGACTGACAGGAAGATGAACAAGTGGGTCATAGATCAAATCAAGCCAGAACTTTCCCTAGAAGCAAAATTGACAAAGCTGAGGCTGTCATACTTTGGATGTATCACGAGAAAGCAAGACTCCCTGGAGAAGACAATCATGCGAGGAAAAGTGGAAGGTGGAAGGAGAAAAGAAAGGCCAACTGTGAGATGAATTGATTCCATCAAGAAAGCTACAGCCTTGACTTTAGAACGGCTAAGCAGGGCTGTCATGGACTGGACATTTTGGAGGGCTTGGGTTGCCATAAATTGGAGACGGCTTGACAGCACATAAGAACAACAACAGAACCTGAGCAACCCACTCCAGTATTTTGTAGCTCATTGACACTATTTATGTGTTTATATAGTTAAATATTTTAAATACCCTTCATCTAGGGTTAGGTTGGTAAAAGATACAAGGAATGTGGCTACAAAGGCAAGGGGCTTTTCAGCGGTGGCCCCCCCATCTATGAGGTGTGCCTGGTGCTGAGTGTATATGCTTTTTGGCATCAGGCCAACCCCTTTTTATTTTCCCTGCATTTTAATTGTTAACTAGGAAAAGCTACAGTAGAAGGTTTATATTGTATTTTACATTGGATCACCTGGGATCGATTGCTGTTCTATTAAGTCAATTTTTGTTTTTGCTTGCTTGATTTTTTTGGTCTTGCTCTTTTCTGTTGTACACCATTCTGAGAGTCTAATCAACACTATATTATAAACAAACAAACAAACAAACTGCAATTATAAAATCAAATGCAAAATGCAGTTTAACAATAACAGGACAACAATGACTGTAATAAAGGCAGGAGAACTTCCATCAACCAACTCAAGATAAACTAGCTCAAAATGCCTGGTCAAACAGAGAGGCTCTTTGGTGCTGGGGCATCGAAAAGGACATGCTGTGTTCTTTCACCATTGGGGTGCCACAACAGAGAAGACTCTGCCCCTGACACGTATTGCACCAGATACCTTACATAACAGTGCCTATCCTGTTCATTTTATAACTGAAGCAGGCTGATTCAGGTACTGTCAAACATTTGCGACTTCAGCCAGTTAAGGCTATAAAGTTAGGTGAATGGCAGACAGTTTTCTTTTAGAAACAGAGTAATATGATTCCACCAGGCTATTGCAGTTCTGGCCATTGCATTCTGCACTAGCTGAGCCTTCTGAGAGGTCTTTAAGGAGACCTCCAGATTCAGTGCCTTGCAGCATTCTGCTTGTGAGGTTGCCAAACTATCTCTGTCCAGGCACTCCGTCTTAGCTGGTGCACCAGCCAAAGCTGAAAAAAGGCCAGTGAGGTTATCAGAGCATCAAGTGACAGACCCGGATTAAAGAGAAGCCCTGAGCTGTAAAGCAGCTGCTTTTCTGCAGGGAGTACAACCCCTTCTAAAACTGGTTGGGCAGCCAAATCTCCATGGCGAGAACAATGTACCCACAGGGCCTTTATTCCACCCCAGTTCATTGACCCTCATCTTGCTGAATTCAGAGACCGGCTCAGTCCTTGCACAGCTTCAGCTGACATGGAGAAAGAGAGGGGAATGTCAGCAGTATACTCGCTCCGAGTCTCTGCAAAGACCTCATGCAGTGGGCAACTGCAGGACATCCTGGGGCCATGTTTGCTCCTGGGATCCCCTCTCACCACAAGTCACACTAGGTAATAAAACGTAGTAATTAAGTTGCCTCTTTGCTGCTCAAATGCTGTTGCAAACCACCCTGTAATGCTCAGTAGTATGGACAGGGTTGCACTTCACTTGTTTGCAAGCTGTGTCGGCATCTTTTAACGCTCCACGGCTGCTGCAAGTCACCATTCCGTTTTGGTGTGGGCATGGTGGAAGGAGGAGGAGTGGGGTGGCAAGGGCCAGAGCAGAAGATGGCAGGGACCTTTGGTGTGTTTCCCACAGTGAAGATGGGCTGGGGGATCATGCAGGCCCTTGCCAGACCCCACAGCACATGTGCTACTCTCAAAAAGCCAGCTTGCAGACAACAAACAAGCCATTGTACCATACTTCCTAAGCAGAAAGGTGGTCCAGTCAGGTCCCACCACTGATGGGACCAAACCTGCCAAGAGGTCAAGGAGAAGCAACAGATTCATCCGTGCGCAGACTCTGTTTTGACAGAGGCCACCTGTCAGGTTGACCAAGACTGCTACAGTCCCAAAACCAGCCTGGAAGATGGGTTGGAATGGCTCTATTTAGGTAACATGTCTTCAGTTTGTGGTGGTCAGAAATAGCTTCAGTTATTCAACTTTATGTTTCTGCTGGAAAAAAGGAAGTTGCAGACACTGACATGGGAACTTTCAAAGTAGCCCCTCTTTCCTGTTATTCTGGAGTGAAGTAACCTAGACTGACAAACTCAGTGACAGGAGAAACACGAAAGGACAAGCTGTCAGCTGGGAAATGTTAAAGGAACTCTCTGTCACAGCCACTAAGCATCTAAAAATGTTAAGTGCTCTTTCTGTTTACTGAGGAACATCTGTTATCTGCTTACCTGGTTATCTGGTTTTTATCATTCATAAAAACAGAGAGTATCAAAGAGAAGACAATGTAAACAAGGGACAACAAGGGTCTAACAGGGACGTGGGTACTGTATATAGATACAGTAGTGAGCTATAAGAATGGGCCCAGCTTATGTAAGGATAGTCAACAAATGAAATCCCATGGTTTACAAAAGGTAAAGCTAGTCGGCATTGCAAAGCAGGGAGCTTGGGGCTTAAGGCTCACAGGACTTAACACCATGTCCTCCCTAGGAGCAGAGAGCAAATGAAATCTCGTCATCAGAAGGTAGATAATCCATATGGACTGGATGGAGAATAGGACATGCTAACATGACTGAGGGGTTGTGGAAAATGGGTCACAGGCCACTTAAATCCAACTACTTCTCTCTTTTTTTAGAACAGCTGTCTCCTAGCCAGGGCTGTCCAGATGGGTTGGACTGCAAGTCCCATCATTCACAAGCAGCATGGCCACTGGCATTCAGAATTAGGCTGGAACCAGTATGTTCCACCATGGTGTTCTGAAACAGGTGAAGAGACTGCCTTAAACCAAACGAGTAGAGAACAAAAACATCCTGATTATCTAATTGAGCATTTCTAGGACTATTTAAAGAACTGTACCTGTTTTTATTGTAAGATTGTCCTGAGACAGTTATAGTCGGATGGTATACAAAAATCTTAAATAGTTTTTCTAAATGGGGTATTTATTGTGTGCTTATGATTCCCCACTAGTTTCTGGATACTTTATGTTTCCCTGAAATATTTCAGGGCCTCTTCTGTTCTTTGCAACCATTTCTGCAGCTTTTTTCAGATTGAGGAAAATCTGGTGTTCTTTGTGAATGGTGGCATGAAATCCTCCTGTAGTTCCATAATTCTACTACATTACAGCCCCACCTAGTGGTTGTTTGAAGGACCCTAAAGCAGAGCAAGAAAAATTCTGGGAAAAAACTTGTGCAGAGGATTATGAAAAGAATTCAGAGGCAGACACCTCACTAAAGTGGAAGGTTAAAAGCTTTATCTAGAAAAATCCTTAGAGTATTGTAGTGGATTCCATATGACCTGCCCTAATTCTAGAAAAGAGCCTTCCCTTCAGAAGTTTAAGACTATACCCCCAGACATTCCTGACAATTTAAATGTGTTGGTTGGGGCTGATGGAAATTGAAATCCAAGCCATCTGGAGACCACAAGGTGAGGAAAAGCTACAATTGTTTTAGTAGTATCTGCAAATGTGTTGGGCCATTCTGTTTTTCTCCCCCAGAGTTGAAGTAGTCTAATATGCATTTTTACCTGTGTGTTGTGAAGCTGGATTTCCACTTACTAATTTCAAACAGCAGACAGTCTCCTTGCAAGATAGCTCTTTGTTTCCATTCTACAGCTAACAAACTATAGCCGAGTCTCTGTGCAGCAGCAGAGTGATTAGCTGAATCCAAACTAGAAACTACTTCTGAAAACCCTCCTTCTCAGTAACTCTGGACTCCACCCAGGGGGTGGGCCCCTCTGGAAAAGGGTTTGCTTGCTAGACCTATGCAGGCCCTCCAACTGGGTAGCCCCCCCCCCCCCCCCCCACCGGATCAGGCATTAAGAGCCCTTTGATTCCTCTTGTCCCTCATCGCCTCTCTTCATTTCCAAAAACTGCCTGCTCCCATGGTCTGCTTGAGCACCTGGAGATGGTGGCCTTGTGATAACCTTACCCTCTCCTCCCATCTCAATTCCAGTGCTTCCCATTTCCCAGCCACCATGGTCTTCATCAAAAGAGTTGGTGCAACCTGGCTCCAAGAATAACTGCCTCTTCCACTCTTCGCAACTGTCACAGGCGCTTACTGGATATCATCTGTGAGGTGGGTGTGAAGCAACACCACTCTCCCTTTGATTCCATTTTCAGATTTCAAAAAACCACCTTTTCTTAGTTTCTTTTCAACTCATCTGTGGGTTGAAGGTGGGTGGAATTCTATGAAGAAATACTTGGTGGGGCAGATCTTTAAGCTGCTTTCCAGAATGGCATGGTCCCAGTCCAAATGAGAGCTCCATCAGGATTGCCATTCAGAACATTTATTTTGGCCCCGGTGGACATGTCCTGTGGCAGGAGCAAAAGAAAGGTAAGCATTCATTTGGTGGGACCATGCCATTCTCTTCCCTTGATGGCTCTTCTCCTTCAAAACCTTTGCCTCTGATGATCAAAACAGGCATTATTTTAAATCTGTATCTAAGACTAGGAGACTCCTGTGAGTCCCTTGGACCACAAGGCGATCAAACCGGTCAGTCCTAGAGGAGATCAACTCTGACTGCTCTTTAGGAGGCCAGTTACTGAAGATGAAACTCAAATGCTTTGGCCACCTAATGAGAAGGAAGGACGCCCTGGAGAAGAGCCTCATGCTGAGAACAATAGATGGCAAAAGAAGAAGGGGACAGCAGAGGATGAGGTGGCTGGATGGAGTCACTGAGGCAGTTGGTGTGAGCTTGGGTGGACTCCGGGGATGGTGGAGGAGAGGAGGGCCTGGGGTCGCGATGGGTCGGACACGACTTCGTGACTAACAACAACAACATCTAAGACTATGAGAATATGTCTTTTAAAACTCTGGAGTAGGTGCATGTCTACAAATTTTCGACCTTACAAGCACCCCCGACTTTCATGAATCAAGATCAGGGCCAAGCACCACTAGAAAAAAAATGGTGGGGGAGAGATATAAAATTCAGGCTCAGCTTTGAAGGGATGTGTGTTTTGTCCCAAAGTAGCTATTATGCAACATCATTATGTAACAGTAGGAAACAGAGGATGCTTGAATGTGCTTGTTTTCCACATCTCTCTTTATTCCTTAGACCTGTTAAATTCTGTTCCTTCTTAGATTGTGGGTCACTGTGATAAAGCATATGCTGTTTGGGATGCTTTGAGAGAAAGGCAGCATGTCAATGCAGTCCCTATTTTTGCAGTTGAGCTCTATGTCTGATCTTCAATTGATCTTACTCCCAAGTAAGCATGCCTAGAAATCAAGGTTTTAAAAAAATCTAAGTCCATGCCAAGTTCAGAGATTTCAAGAGGGTTCAGAGGCCATACTATGTTTGGCAGCTGGATCACCCTAAAGAAATGTTTCCGCAGGCCTAAAATACTGTAAATTTGAGAGGATGCTGAGATTGGAACAGTTATTTCAGAGATGTCTGAAACACAAACATTAAAGAAATGTTTTATATCTGCAAAAGCATGAGACTGTAACCCGTACCAACCCATTTTAGGCTTCTTAGTAGTCCCAGTCTTGCCTTTGCAAAGTAATTATGATAATTGCTTGCTTCTTTGTATACATTTCTTTTTATTGTTTCCTTGGTAATGATTATTTACTTGCTTTGGATGTAGTTCCTCAAGTCATGAACAAAATCAGCTAATTAAGCACATAGGAAACAAAGGCAAACAAGTTGAGTCCCAGTTTCCTTGCATAGTTGAAAACGTACAGCATCAATGTTAATGTAACACAGTGTTAGATAACAGCAAGAAAAGCTTTTCTGTGTGGGTCTGTTTCCTATGAAACTGACAATTTGCCTGATTTGATCTAATAAACAAAACAAAACCAGGACATGACAGAGGCGGGTGTGATCATTTAGGCAACCACAATATGGTGGGGCTGAGGCCGTAACATGGTGGAATTGAGGGCCTTAAGATTGTGTATGCCATACTGGGATTCTTGGTAGCCACATTTCCTCAGACTTGCTTGAGCCGCAATCTAATTCTGTACTGAATAAAAACCCAGCCGGTGTCTGGTCCAGGACCAAGCTCTGCTGATGCTCATGGAAGCTCTGCCACCAATTTCTGTCTGGAGCAGGAATGCAGCTTAAGAAGCTGTTGAAAGTGGAAGCTAGCTTACAGGTAACCCCGTTAATGTTCAAGACCTTCTTTTTATCTCAGAGAATAGTTTTCTGCTGAGTCTCGGGCACATGTCTCACTTGCTTCTTTCGTTGTACTTCACTGATTCCTCTTGGCACTTTGTGCTGCGCTATTTGCATTTCATATTTTTCTCACTGCTGCTGCTCTCAGATGTTGGCTGTACTTTCTGTGGGGTTCCCAGGCAGTAAGCCATACATGTTCTCAGGGACCGTGGTTCTTTTTCCCTCTGAGCACCCTTAACTCTTCACACCCTTACCCATCTGGAACCATCCTGTGGCCTTAAAAATATATATATTTAAAAACTCTCCACAAGGTGGCACTCTGGTAATAGCTTTACTTCAAATAAAATTCTTAAAATACCAGCTAAGTGGCTACAGATGTGTAAAGGCCAAACATAAGCCATCCTGATGGTTACAAAACTGGCTTGCAGGGGAGGGAAGGATTTTGATTTTTACTGGGGTCCTGCTCACATACATAGCATTTCCAGTTAGGATACTTGTCCAATACAGCTGCCTAGAAGGACTGTTGCCCTAAATAGACTTCATTTTGCTCCATCTTTCTGCTGAAAGGATCACCCATGGCAGACATCTGGGTAGCATTGCCTTCATTCAATGTATAGCCATATCTCATTTCTGTGGGGCAACGTATTTGCTGTGTAGTCCCTGATCAGCCAGGATCCCTCGATGAGGGAGAAAGATGCTCTAATCAAGGCTGCTGGGGCAGGAAGCATGGCCCGCAGCCACCGCGGATGGCGTGTGGTCCTGCCTGCATGGAAATGGCACCGAAGAAAGACCACCAGTAATAGGGCAATTCATACCCCCCTCCCTCAATCGAGATGTACATTCCTAGTGCTGGGGGATTTCTCAGAAAATACTCCACAGCCATCCTGGGTGCATGATTTTCATTCTAAATATTAATAAATAATAGTCCTTTCACGCAGCTCTAGTTTAGTGCACGATTACATAGCGAAATTCAATAAAGCTGAACCTTGCCATATATTTTCTTACTTATCTTAACAAGAGGAAATAAAGTCCTCCTTCAAAAGCATGTGATTGTAGGGATGGCCACCAAAGGGGGTGGTTTAAATGGGGACTGGGCCAACCCCTGGGCGAGAAGGCTATCAGTGGCTCCTGTTTTGGTGGCTCTGGGCTGCCTTTAATATGAGAGGCAGCCTGTGCACCAAGTTCTGGACAGCAGAGGTGGGAGGGGCTGTTCCTCTCAGGTCCTGCCTGTGGGCTTCTCAGGGGGCACCGGGTTGGCCATTGCGTGAAGCTAAGCCTGGACAGGATGGATGCTGGGCCTGACCCAGCAGGGCTGTTCCTGTGGTCTTAGTGTGGAGCCCGTCTGGGCGACCTGCAGCCCACCTCCCATGCAGGCCGGGGGGGGGGGGGTTGCTTGAGCTGCCACTGCTGTACTTCCCCCTAGCAGTGGGCTCTGTGGAATACGATGGTGTTGGGAAGGGCAGCAGGCAGGGCGGGCTCTCCCAGGCACTGCCCTTCCTATTGCAATTGCACCATTGAAAAAGGGAATGCAGAATCACCTTCAGGAAAATGCAGTGCTTTCCCTGCCCAGCACTGATCGAGCATGTGAGGGAAATGCAGGGTGTAATCTCATGAAGCTGGGAGGGGACATGTAAACCCATGAGGGGAGGAGAAAGAGAGTTTCTGCCTTATTCATTCCTTCTGCACATCTTTCTGTGTGACCCTCACTCCATTCTCCACCCTGGTGTTGAGCATTGCAGCGGATTCAGTGCTGAACTGAAATGCTGCTAGCCCTTTCACCACCGCTCCAGTTCCCCGAGTAAGGTAGTTGTGCTCCATTCATTGGGATGTTGGGGATTTGGGAAACATTTTTTAATGTGCCATACAGTGGTGGCACTTAACTGATGGACGTGCCTGTGTTCTCTCTCTCTCTCTCTTTCTCTCTCTCTCTCTCTCTCTCTCTGCCATTTTTACTCCATTCCATGATTGCGGACTCTCAATTTTCTTGGGCTTTCTGTAAGTTCCTGTCCCAGACAACTTCCAGTGTTGTTTCCTGCTGAGTGCCTGAAGGTGAGCAAGGCACGACTCTTTTGTTTTGTTGTCATTAAAAGTCTTTCCAACAATAACAACAAGGACTCACTCAGGTTTGTCAAATGCCTTCTGTTGGCGTTTCACAGATTGTCAAACACTGTCATTTTGCAGATTGCCATTTCTCAGATGTTGTGGATTGCTTCCCCCTTGTCTTTTAATTGGCAGAATCATTTTATTTATTTTTTTGGGAGGGGGTTGGATTTTCTACAATTGCATTCCACTTTGCAAAGGCATACTTTCAAATGTAACCGTTTGCATCAATCCTTCCCAAACGTTTAAATATGATCTGTAATCCCATGACATCTGCACAAATTACTAAAAATCAGTCTAATGAGGAATATACCAGTTGGATGTAGAAATCCAGACTCATTTGTCCATTTCTAATTTCGCCAATATACCTATCTCTCTGCAGTTGAGAGTGGGTTAAGTGGTTATAATTGCAGAAACTGGCATTCCTAATCTTCACACATTGGAGGACTCATCAAAATAGTGGATGATGAAATGCCAACACTCCTCACCCCCCGGCATTTGATCCATAGAATGCATTTTTCTAGAGTGCATGTTTGCAGCTATCACAGGGAGTGGGGACCAGGGGAAGATGTCTGAATTTTGAAATCTGCTTTGCTTTTTTAGTACAACTTCTAAGTCCATCATCTGGAGTCATGTGCAACATAGTGATACAGGGTGGATATATACCAGTAGAGTAAAATAATGATGCTGCCTCTGAGCATAAGGCACTGATAAAGCATTTGGTTTCACTATTGCAACTGAATTCAGTCTTTGCACACAAAAGATTACTTTTGTCCCCCAACCCAGTTAAGTGCGCGCTCTCTCTCTCACTCACACACACACACAGAATTTCTTAATTTTCACATTCAGTTTAGAGTGGGGGGTCAATGGAAGCTTTTTTCATTGCCTGCTGTTCTTAAACAACTGGGAGCCAGGAACACTCCCAGATTTACTGCAAATCAGAGGAGATCCAGTCATAGATCTTCCTCCCCCAGTTTATTTAGTCTGGGCTCAAGGACACTCTGCAGAGATGTCATGTAATCAACCTATGGGTGTCAGGGGTTTTTAGGGGAGACCCAGTCTCATGATTAAAAGCTGAACCAAACCATACCCAAAAATCTGCACAACACTCACTAGTAAAAGTGTGCAAAGGGAAGTATATCTGTGATATATGAATGTCTTGTGCTTAATTCCTTAGGAATTTGCTTGGAAACCCAACTGCCAGACAAAACCTGAAGACCAGATAGCAGAATTCTCCCACTTGGCATCTTGAGAGTGCGTAGATGGAAAACTTCACACCAGATTAATGCCATTTAGATGGAACTGTTTTGACTGCTGGAAGCAAATAGTCAAAACCAAGCTGAGATCCGATAATCTGATGTCTTGTTTAGCTGACACACAAACGCGCTCTTTCCCATCCCAGCCTTCCCAGCTCTTTTCCCGCTTTCATCCTTGTCTATTTTGACATTATCTGCTCAATCGTCATTGCAAATTTTCTATAATTCTGTAAAGGTCAATGACTGTAACAGAGACGTAGCCCTCTTTTTCTTCCTTAGTGGGTTTGTACCACACGATGGATCTGCTTTGCAAAATAGTACGTATTTGTTCTAATTTTGAGTTATAACCCATTTGGGATAAGCTGTGAGTTGAAGCTACTGACCTCAAATTCCTATGTACATCCCAGTTTTAGAAAATCAGTTTTATGCTAATAGTTACTCGACAGTGAGGTGTCTGTACTTCCTCCATGTTCAAAAGAGATCTAATGTTGCTATGCTTGTGCAGATGAATTCTGGTGCAAATTAAAACCCTGCTATCTTATGTGCAATGGCAGGCAGTAAGAAAAACGGTCTTTTTTCTTTGTCAAACTTCTTTTCTGAAGATGGAATCCCTGCAGAGCTGTAGTGATGCAGTGCATCCGGCCACTTCCTTTCTACTTTATGGTTTTGCCCATTATTCTATTAATATTGTTATTGTTGTTATTATTGGCTTCAGTTTGATAAAGGTGGGGAACATTTTGTTCCTGACTAGTGGCCTACATCTGGCTGGGCTGGGCACAGATAGAGGGAAGCCAATCAAAACACAAAGTGCACACCAGGAAGTGTGGGAAATGGAAATGAAAAGCTTGGGCTGCTAACCTAGGTGTGGAGGCTCAAAGACTGGCAGAATACATGCAAGGAAGAGTCTCCCATTCTGTGCATCCCCCCAGCATTTCTCTCCCTCATTCTCTTTTTCACATGGCAAAACAAACCAACCAACGCAGAACCGAAATGAAAAACAAAAAAGAGGGGAGATATTGTGGTGGGCGGGGGGGGGGGGGCTGACCTGCAGAAAATGGAGACTAACTAGGCAACCAGGCAGCAGCTTTGGTATTTTGGCACTGGATCCGTGAGTCAATTCTTCACCTACAGGCATCTTGTTCTCCTGGATGAGTGTCTGGCACTAAATCAGATGGTGCCCTGAAAGAGAGCTTGTCTTTGTAAACCAATTTCCCTTCATCACCACATGATGCTCAGGGCTTATTTCAGTGCATTTTGTTTAACAGCAGTTAAGTAGTTTCTATAGAGTGGAGTCAGGCTCTTTGCAAAGCAACTTGCATCCCTAGAATCAGAGGTATAGGCTCTTTCTTTTATGTAACATGGTTGATCGATCCCAGAGAAAGACCATCCTGATTATCTTTTGGAAGAGTCATTTGGTTGCGTCCTGCTGAGTCACTCTGGCTGCCTGTCAGGAGAGACCATTAGACAAGGATCAAATGACCAGAGCTGAGATGTGAGGAATGACTTTCGAACTTCTTCCTGAGTTTCATATATTATGGGAGTTCGTTGGTCTGCCGGACAAACCTGCCCTGCCTGTGACCAAAATATCAAAAACGCCAACATGTATCTTAAAGTCTTACCCACTGGTAGCTAAGCCTTGGGAGCAGCATTTCACTTTTTGTAATGAGGACATGCCCCTCCAAATAAAGCTGGGAATCCATTAAATGGTGGGAAATCACAGGAGGGGTGCTACGGCCAGAAAGATGTCTGGGGAACTCCAGAGGGCCAGGCCGAAACCTCAGGTACTCTGGACTGAACCTCCCTGATCTACATATCAAGCTGGGGGCATGGTCCAGGATGAGACATCAATAAATAAGTGTATTGCCCAGTGTGGAGATGTCATATCTGCAAAACATCTCTTGATGGCGCCATCTCAGAAGTTCACAGATACATTGGTCTGCAGCTGAAGCCATCACTGCTGACACCAGTAGGACAATTGTATCGTTACTTCATGTAGGAAGAAGGGAAAGCAGTTACACAGATCAATAGGAATGTATTCTACATGTTACTCAGAGAAAGAGGTGGATCCATGCAAGATGGAGCAACTCTGCTACACTGAGGGCAGCACCAGAGATATGTAACCGTGTCTGTTGTCTGCGATGCTCAGGATACTGCTACTCAGCACAACAACATCAGCAATGCCACCTATTTGTCTGCAACTGCCAGCTTGGAATTTGCTCACCCCGTCATAATTTGCTCTCCTGTCAGGCTGATTATAATAATGTCAGATGAGTAATGATGACCAGATCATGAACTTTTCCTCCTATATTCATTATTATTCTTTCTGCCCATGCTGTAGAATCTTTTTATGATGATCTCCCCCCACCCCCTACACAAAGTTTCCAGCTCTAGAAAGCTAGTTTGCTGTTCTGTTCACTGTTATTCCTGTATGAAACCCACCCAGAGAGCCTATGGCTAACTGGACAGCATGTAAATCAAATAAATCAGACAAATAAATACGTCTGACTCCTGGAATTACCTATTCCATTGTATAAAGTACCTGTATCTCTTCCTCCGTCCTTTGTGATCCATCACAAAATACATCCATCAAGATGCTCTACATATTTGAAATGAGGAAAATAAAGGTCCAGTTCATTGTATTTAAGGAGGCCTGTTTGATGCATATATTACTAGTTTTCATTAAAAATGATGTGGATATAAAAAGAACCTGGCTGGATTTGACAAAAACTCTGTCCTGTTCAGTGTCCTGCTGCCCATAGTGGTCAGCCGGATATCTCCAGGATACTCAGAAGCAGGGTTTGAAGGCACTACTTTTCCCTTCATAATGGCTTGCTTATAGAATTGATATTCAGTGGTATACTGCTTCTGAATATGGAGGTTCCTTATGGCCCGAGTGACTAATAGACACTGACTCTCTGCCTTGAGTTCCAGGATTCGGAGAAGGCACAAAAGAACTAGTCTCTGATAGGCATTGATGACCTTGCCAGTTTTTGTTTCTCTCAATCTCCATTGTTTACCAATTGCAAGTTTTATTTTGTTTTTACTTTGCCTTAAAATTTGTAGAATCATAGAAGAGTAGAGTTGGAAGGGGCCAATAGGGCCATCGGGTCCAGTCCCTTACTCAGTGCAGGACTCCAGATTAAAGCTTTTTCCTCCTCATTTCTCTTAATACATGCAAATTTCTTTTCACTTTTGCCTAATACACACATTTTTGCAAGCAGTCTCCGTAACACAGTGCCTTTGGAGTACAGTTTTCACAAATGGTACACTTTCCCCTAATGTACAGAATTCTGCATGCATTTTTGATCAGAGAATTCCTTCACAAAAGTGTGAATACAAACAGAATTTAGCATATTGGTCTGGAAGGTTGAAATCAGGTATGTTTGCATTAAAATGAAAAATCAACAATTTTCTCCCCCATCTCCGCACTCTATCTACTACTTCCAGACTCTGCATTTTTTGTTTAAACCCATGTCATGCTTTAATCGTATCTTTCTAAACTAAAAAGATTTGAATAGTTTTATTTTAGGAAAAAAAAGACATTTAAATGGGGGCATGATAGAGGTTTACAAAGGGGAACTTTCTTCATCTGCCAGCAGTTTCGATCTTTGCTACTTTCTGTGGTAGCCATTTTTCAGTGGCCTTCTCTTCCTCACATGCAGTGATAATTCTGTGAGGTCTTAGTCTATGCCCAGTAGGCCAAGGTTTGCCTTCTGTCCACCCAAGTCTTATCCTTTGCCTCACTCCGCTCAGCAGGGTCTCCTGAACCTCTCTGTAGCGTTGTCAAGGGATTGGAAGGGGATGTCCTGGAAAAGGCATTTCCATCAGCATAGTCGATCCTGCTTCAGCTTGGATCCAGTCCCCTGGGGAAGTGGAATAGTTTACGTGCGCTATCCATTGACTCACCCCCTGACACAAGTGCTCACGCAGGCAGTCTGCTCATGTGGGTCCTGAAATGAGAACTCTTATGGAAGTAGCCCCTGGAACTCCCCACAGTACCAGCAGGCCCTGCTCACGGTCACGGAAGAGAATGCTCACAAGCTGCTTATGCAAGTCAGCACTCACAGAGATGGCGTCCTTTGCCGGGGTTAACTTCTTGGTAGAGTCGTGAACCAGCTCTAGCTATCAACCCAGTGATCAAAAGAAGTTTTGACTTAAAAAAAAATGGGCCTTCTCAATTGAAATAGTAAGAATTTGCAAGGGGCAGGCACTAAAGTGAACATGACAAATGTGGCTTTTAGACAGGACGCTTCCTGCATTTCTTGCCTGAAATGTTAGAGGCCATTGGGGAATTCTGTGACAGCAAATGCCACTTTAGTTGGTTTGCCTGTGCTAGCAACATGGTTAAGATAACTCAGAATCCATCTTCCCCGTGCCCTTTTACATAGCTTAGATTGTGGCTCTCCAAAGTCCATTAATTCAATACAGCTTTTTATAGTCTCTCTCCTGTCAATGGTGAAGTTCACCTTTTCCTCAGGCAATTCTCCGCATTGTGACAAAGGCAGAATAAAGCGGAACATGTAACCACTTCTGATGTGCTAGTGGAAGACAACAGAAAAGTCTTGGGAATCTACAAGAGCCTGTAAACAGCAGGACCCATCAGGAAGGCTAGTAATCACTAGATTTCTGCTACCTAAATTCCTCCTTTTCTCTTGGAAGTCTTAAACCAGATGCATGGAAAGAATCGGACTATCTTCCAAACAGACTTAAAAGGGGAAAGGTGTGAAGACTTGAGCTCTGTCATCCTACTGGTGTTTACCTGGAAGTAAGTCATACTACTTGCAAAGGGGCTTCTTTCATGTAAGTGTGCACAGACTTGAAGCCAGGACAGGACAGATGAACTGAACAACACCTCCATGTTTAGAGAGAGTAGTCTTTTCCTACATCAGCTTGTCTGAACCCCTTTTTTTAAGCCATCTCCACTGGGGACCATTGCCATCTTACGCAGCATTGCATTCCATGACTTCACTATGTGCCATAGGAAGACCCATTTCCCTTTGTCAGTCCTGAATCTTTCACCATTCAGCTTTATTAGATGACCTTGAGGTCTAATGTTATGAGACAGGAAGAAAAAACCAATCACCAGCCACCTGCTCTGCACCATGCATAATTTTCTAAGACTCAGTCATGTTCTTCCTATCCCTGCCACACAGTTATTAATTTTTTTCTGAACTTTTTTTCTAAACTAAAGATCCCCTAATGTTTCAGGTTAGGATCTAATTTCCAAGAAGGGCAATGGAAATGCAGGCCAGGCATATTCATACAGTGTTACCACCCTGAGCTGACCCCTGGATATTTTGGACCTTGGGTAGGAGACTGAGAGACCTGCATCAAGTGGTCCCATTTTCTTATTTTACTTTCCACCACTGCCATGAACTCCTCCCACCAGAAGATAAGATTCTGTCCTGACATTTCTCATTTCCCATGCAATCACAGTGACATTCAGAATTTTACATTTTCCTGTGGGAAGTGTAGAAAAAGGAACAGAATGCAACTCTCTTCTGCCTCTACCAGGATGCCTTTCTCCTTTACTCTCTATCTTTGTTTGCTATGCTCTCTGAAAGTGCCTGCATTCACCCGCACAACAGCCAATACAACAGCTTGTTGTATTGTCAGAACCCAGTAGGATGGATTGCTAACCATGAACAAGCCACTCTGACTGGGTTCAGACAACCCAGCTTATAAGCCAGCATTGCTTGTGGATCTCAGCCAGTGCCCAGTTAGGACAGTTACTACTGTCGGTATGCAACTCATGTTTCAGTGGCTTGGTTTGCACATGGCCTTAAGTCTTGGTGTATTGAAATCTGCCTTGTCGTTATGTCTGAATCTATCCCAGCAAACACATGATTTGTTAACCTCTAAATAAAAACTGGTTTGTTGCTGGCTTACCAAGTCTGACTTGTTGAAGCCATGGCTGGTTGTGGTGTTTGAAACCAGAACCATGGCTTATTCCTGGCTTATTGTATCACTGTCTGCCCTGAAACAGAGCTACATAGCAAAAGCAGCTTGAAAAGAGAAGCACTCCCAAGGGTGGAAAAAAGAGAAAGAAACCAGAAACAGTGAATGTAAGACATAGCTCATTTGCCTTGTCTGCAAGCCGATTCGTGGCTGAAGTAACTAATCACAGTTAATATAAACTGGCCTATTGTTATGTGTGAATGTGGTATTATAGCTAACTCAGCATGATTTTGTTGATAAGATTAAATTATCTGCTAGTGAAAGCTTTGCCCCCTAGAATTGGTGTGTGCGCACACACTGAAGTATGTGAATATGGGAGCGATTGCAACAAGAATTGTTACAATATTTAAATATCCATGTAGGAAAGATTACTTGATGAGGAGCCATATCTACATTTGACAAGCTGTGAATGGATTCTTGACAATGTTGCTGCAGGTGGGAGAGACAAAGTATTCAACACATATGAAGCCACAAACCAGTCATGACACAAAGCTGTTGTTTTCCCAGGGAATCTGTCATCTCAGGGATGATAATAGCGCTTTCAAGTTCAAGGGAACACTACAGAGAGAGAGTTGCACTCAAGGATATTTCTGCACTTGCTGCTGGCACGGGCTTTACTTCATGTTTATACTGGAAACATCAAGGGGATGGACTGCTGTGACTGTTTGAGAGTTAGCTTTATTGGACATGCGTGCCAAGATCCAAAGAAGTGATCAGGGAGAAGCGTGGTGTAGGCCAAGCTGTATTTAAGGATTTACAGCATGCCCAGTGCAGAACAGACAAGGTGCACTCCTGCTTTGCTCCCGCATAGGCCTATCATTTGGGGGCTGGGATCCTGCGCTTCAATCTGGGAAGGAGATAGGACAGGAAAAACCAGATGTCCAGGGGTCTTAATTTTTCTTTATTTGCACAAAAAGGGTTGGATCTAGGATCTTCCATCCTCAGAGGGAAACTTCTGCTCGTGGAAGGTTCAGGTGTCTGATTTTGTCTTTTCTCTATCTCATTGATCAAGCTCTCTTCTGTAGAGCATTTTAAGAGCTGGAGGGGCATCCATGCAAAGGAGGGGCACTGAGGCTTGTTCCACCATCACAATTGATCTAGCTCAAATCTGGAATCAACCCACTTTATTTTATTCCACTTACGGTGCATAACAAAATATGGCTGCTGAATATGCTGGGGTGGTTCACTTGAAATGGACCTGGAAAGATGAAATGCTCATTTCATGTTTTGAGTATGATTTCTGTTTGTATCATCCTTACCTGTACTCAGGTGCCTCTGTTACCCCCTCTCCAGGTGTGCGTGAGTGTGAGTAGACAGCAAGGAGAAGGGAGCAGCTCTCACACTTGCTTCATGGCTCTGAAGGAGCAGGTCCCTTCATGAGTGTTCCCTGGAATTTTTTCCATGCAGAGACGAGCAGCAAACCTTGAAGCTTGACAGCCTGGCTGCCCATCCTTCTCCAGTTAGTCACCCGCCTTCATTGTAATGACTAAACTGAGAAGATTAAATAGTAAGCTGAGGAGAGTCAATTTGTATTTAAATATGGGCTATCCCAACAGACAACAATTGGGAATCAATTTTCCATCCATATTGAGAAGAGCTGGGAATCCAGTAAAGGAGAGACAGTGTCAGTGGAAATGGCATTGTTCCAGGTTCATGGAAATGTTTTTTTGTGCAAGGTGCC
Organism: Varanus komodoensis; assembly: GCF_004798865.1. Taxonomy (NCBI): domain Eukaryota; kingdom Metazoa; phylum Chordata; class Lepidosauria; order Squamata; family Varanidae; genus Varanus; species Varanus komodoensis. The sequence goes on from NW_025336347.1 coordinate 1,100,650, forward strand.
AGTAACATGGTCACCAAACCCTTATTTCACTTTTAGTAAATGTTGCACTTGATTTAGGAGCCACCCTGCTGTTCCTAGGACTGTGCAGTTTTCCCAGTGCTTGAAAAGCATCTTCCCTGGTACATTCTAGTAGTATGTATGCCAGAGTGAATTCCTAGAGCTACACAGGACAATATTTTTCTGAGTTCAGGTGACATGGTTGGGAGAAGCCATGGTGCTGAGTAATTTAAATCCCATGGATCTACTGTCAGTAGGACTAACATTGGATACAACCCATGGTATCTCTGTGCCCTACTGCATCAGGAGATTTCAAGGTGAGCAAGTGTTGCCCAGGCTTATAAGGTGCCAACTCTTCTAGCAGCCATCCGGAAGCTCTTTGTTTGGAACTTTCTTACTGGGTTTGATCCACTGCATCCAGGAACTCTCTAGAGCCAGTGGAAACTGGTGCTACCTCTTATAGCTCCCTCCCAAATTTGGCTGAGTCCTGTGACCTTCAGTTACCTCCAATGAAACCACCCATTCCACCTGCATTTCTCATCTCCATCCTGGCACTGAAGTGTAGCATCCTCCAGGGAGCTGTTCTGTTTTGAGCCTTTGCTCACTCAGGACTTCACTGTGTTGGGGAAATCTGAACTGTGAGCACACCGCAAGATTTCACATGTACATTTCAAAGATACACAGCTATATTTTGCTAGAAAACCTTTTCTCCCTGAGGTGCTGTCTGCCTGCCTGTCAGATATTTGCAGCTGGGCAAGCAACAACTTTGTGTTGGTTTGTGCAGCAAGGAAAAGGCAGGAAAGATTTTTCATCTAGTCTGAACAAAAGCAACTCACTACACCAAGGCGAATGTTAACATTTAAATTTGGACCCAGAAAGGAGAAGGCATTTTTGTTTTGTCACCTGGATAGGTTGTTCATTGCCCTTGTATCCAGAAGCCAAGTGCTTATTCAGGAAACCAAATATCAGGTGAGAAATAATCTTCCACAACTGATTTGAAATTCCGGAGATGAATCTCAGTCCTGACGGTACCTCTGGCACTTAAATTAAAAACAGTCCCATGAATGAAAGAAATAAGGATGGGGATGTGACAATTCAAATCCCTGATCAGCTACACATTTACAACATTATGGCTTTATAATCAAGTGCCCAGGTTCACAATCTGCAAATTGGACAAAAGATCCCTGCACAGTAAACAAGCCTTTAAAGCATTCCATGGATTTCTAAACTTTTTGGGGGTCAGGGAGCATGTTTGGAATGTTGAGATTCCAAAACAGATGCCATGGAAGACATTCCTGAAGTGGTCACAAAACACCCATTTCCCAGAAGGCAATCTGGAAAGACTAAAAGAAAAGAGATTTTCTCAAGAACCCAAGTGCAAGGCAGAAATTGGACTGGAGCTCCCAAACACAAAAAGCACCTTTTGGCACTCAAAAGTGGCACCGGGGGATGGCACTTTACTTTGCAGTGTGCCAGCCTCCCAGTTAAAAATGGATTTAATAATATTTTTTTAAAGCCAGGGACATGGAACCGGGTAGGCAGCAAGAGAGCAATGATGGAGGGGTTGGCCAGAACACACTCTTTGGAAAACTTAGCCTAACTCTAGTACTCTGGATTCACAGATCATTGATTGCAATGATTACAGCGGGCCATTCATGTCATCATTTGGCTATCATGATGAATGCTTTAGATGTATTTAATATTGCCAGTTTACGGAATGCAAAAGGAACATGGTCCCAGCTGGGGCCACAAATCAATATGGAATTTATAGGTAATAAACCTGCTATGTTTTATCCAGGTTCGTAACTCTTCTCCCTAATAACAGAGTGATTTTCAACCCAAGACCGTTTTTATATGATATTGAACTATGGATGGATGAATCCATCAGTGTTTGTTTCTCTTCATTTTTTCTATCTTAAGTTGGGTCTATCTTGTTTCCATATCAGTTTACAAAAAGGTCAGCATAAAATTTGTATGTGTTTTCACGTGCATTTTTATATATACATTTTTATGTGTCATTTCCCCTAAGATGCAAGCTTGCATTGTAAGCTGTTTTCCTTAACACAATGCTTTCTTGTATTTATTATTTGGTACTGACCCTTGTTGACTGTTGTGATACAGTTCTCCAAACCCCAAAACACAAACAAAAATGCACCTGTTCAGAATGTGCTTAGTAGCAGCAAAATGTGCAAAATCAGAGGACTGCAGGCATCCAATGGAAGGTGGGAGGAGTGCAGAGCTGGGGAATGTTGCCTTGCTCCTTGCAGCCCCAAGAACAGTTAGACCACAATTTAGACTACACTCCTATCTAAGCCTCTTCATAAGGAGAAAGGCTGAAGCAACACTGGGGCATTTTGTATGGTCATGGTGCCTTACTGCTCTCCTGGACACTGCCACATAACACCAGCTCTGAAAATGGCCATTTATCAGTCAAATGAGGAAAGAACCATGAGGGCACAGAGAGGACCCTCAGAGGTTAAAGTCCCAGCTCAGACATTAGAGTTTTTCTGAGGCTGGAGCTGGAACTCAAACCTATCCTTTGGCTCCCTAAACAATGCAGAGAGGCCCAAGAATGACATCCTGAGATAAACCAAAATTGGCAGATTTATGTATCCATAGTTCAACGACCGACGCATGAAAACTGTTGTGTTACCTAGTTACTAGAGGAGATAAGAATCTGGCTAAAATGCTATATATTTTGGTTTGGATTAAGTATCTTTGCATTTAGCTCCAGGCCCCATGGAGCTGATCACACATTGCAGTAGTCTCTCCATTAACAGGAGCTCAAGCAACTGGTACTCTCAAGCAACCAGCAAAAAAAAAAAAAAAAAAAAAAAAAAAAAAAAAAAAAAAA